>NC_133649.1:6450985-6750985 GCF_009905375.1 Apium graveolens | reverse complement strand
TTAAGACTCATCCTAAACAGCTATCCAAATTTGATCTAAAAGTTGATGAAGTAATTTTTGTTGGAAATCCACTTTCCACAAAAGCCTTCAGAGTCTACAATTTAAGAACAAAGGTTGTCATGGAATCTATCAATGTCTCTTTTGATGATAAGAAGATTACTGGACTTGAAGATTTCAATGATCATGATCAGCTGAGATTTGAGAATGAAGTTTTAAATTCTGATTCTGTAAATTCTGATAGTCTAAATCCTGATACTGCAAACTCTGATGGGTTAAACTCCGATGTTATTGAAACTGTGGTGACTACGCCAAAGGAAAATGCACCTGTGCAGGGGGAGCATATTGAGATCCAACCACATCTCAAGAAGCATCAGAACCAAGAACAGGCTCTTCAAGTTCTGATTCATCAAGTTCTGATGGGCCAAGTTCTGATAATTCTGGAAACTCAAATTCTGAAGAATCCAACTCAGAGAGCATAATTTCAGGGGGAGTATTAGAAAAATGTTGATGGAGACAACATGGATCATGGGGGAGCATCCAGTTCTAGAGATCACCTTCCATCTGCAAGAAAGTAGACTAAAGCACATACATCTGACTTGATTATTGGAAATCCTGAAGCAGGTTTTAGAACTAGAACAACAACATCAAATGAATGTCTCTATCATTATTTTCTTTCTCAGACTGAACCAAAGAAAGTGGAAGAAGCTCTTCAAGATGCTGATTGGGTGCAAGCAATGCAGGAAGAGTTAAATAAATTTGAAAGAAATAAAGTCTGGACCCTAGTGCCAAGACCAAATAATAGAACTGTTGTTGGTACAAAGTGGGTGTTCAGAAGTAAAACTGATAGTGATGGCATAATTACAAGAAATGAAGCAAGGCTGGTTGCAAAAGGATATTCTCAACATGAGGGAATTGATTATGATGAAACATTTGCACCAGTAACAAGATCAGAAGCCATATTCTGATGACCTTTAAATTCTAATAATAATCAAGTTCTGATGCTTACGTGGCAGGACTTAAATACAATCTGTTGAGTATAAGTCAAATATGTGACAGAGGTTATCATGTTGATTTCTTTGAAGAACACTGTGAAGTTGTGAGTAAATCTAAAGGCAAAGTTGTTCTGAAAGGATACAGGCGTGGTAACATTTATGAAGCTAAGCTTTCAACAAGTACTGATGGTTCTGCAATCTGTCTGATGAGTAGAGCATCAATTGAAGAAAGCTGGAATTGGCACAAGAAACTCTCTCATTTAAATTTCAACAATATAAATGAATTAGTCAAGAAAGATCTTGTGAGAGGACTGCCAAAGTCAGTATTTGCTCCTGATGGCCTTTGTGATTCTTGTCAGAAGGCTAAACAAAGAAAATCCTCATTCAAGAGCAAGACTGAATCATCAATTCTTGAGCCTTATCACCTACTACATGTTGATCTATTTGGTCCAGTGAATGTCATGTCTATTGCAAAGAAGAAATATGCTTTGGTCATAGTGGATGAGTTCACCAGATACACATGGGTGTATTTCTTGCACACAAAAAGTGAAACTGCATCTATCTTGATTGATCATGTCAATCAACTGGATAAATTGGTCAAAGACTCTGTGAAAACTATAAGGAGTGATAATGGCACTGAGTTCAAGAATTTGATAATGGAAGAGTTCTGCAAAAACCATGGAATTAGTCAGGAATTCTCTGCTCCTGGAACTCCACAGCAAAATGGAGTTGTTGAAAGGAAGAATAGAACTCTCATTGAAGCTGCACGTACAATGCTTGAAGAAGCAAAGCTTCCAACCTATTTCCGGGATGAAGCTGTGTAGACTGCTTATTTTACTCAAAATGCAACACTCATTAACAAGCAAGGAAAGACACCATATGAGATGGTGAAGAACAAGAAGCCAAATCTGAAGTATTTTCATGTATTTGGATGCAAGTGTTTTGTTCTTAAGACTCATCCTGAACAGCTATCCAAATTTGATCTAAAAGCTGATGAAGGAATCTTTGTTGGATATCCACTTTCCATAAAAGCCTTCAGAGTCTATAACTTGAGAACAAGAGTGGTCATGGAATATATCAATGTCTCTTTTGATGACAAGAAGATTACTAGACTTGAAGATTTTATTGATCATGATCAACTGAGATTTGAAAATGAAGACTCAAATTCTGATACTGAAAATCCTGACAATATAAGTCCTGATACTGCAAACTCTGATGGATTAAACTCTGATGTTATTGAAACTGTGGTGACTACGCCAAAGGAAGATACACCTATGCAGGGGGGGCATACTCAAGATATTACCACATCTCAAGAAGCATCAGAACATACATCCGGCTCTTCAAGTTCTGATTCGTCATGTTCTGATAAGCCAAGTTCTGATAGTACTGAAAATCTAAATTCTGAAGAATCCAACTCAGAGAGCATAGTTTCAGGGGGAGCATCAGAAAATGAAATTGAAGACAGCATGGATCATGGGGGAGCATCCAGTTCTAGAGAAAACCTTCCATCTGCAAGGAAGTGGACTAAATCACATACACCTGATTTGATAATTGGAAATCCTGATGCAGGTGTCAGAACTAGAACAGGTACTTCTAACGAATGTCTTTACAATTCTTTTCTTTCTCAGACTGAGCCAAAGAAAGTGGAAGAAGCTCTTCAAGATGATGATTGGGTACAAGCAATACAAGAAGAGTTAAATGAATTTGAAAGAAACAAAGTCTGGACCCTAGTGCCAAGACCAAAGAATAGATCTGTTGTTGGTACAAAATGGGTATTCAGAAACAAAACTGATAGTGATGGCATAATTACAAGGAATAAGGCAAGGCTGGTTGCAAAAGGATATTCTCAACAGGAGGGAATTGATTATGATGAAACATTTGCACCAGTTGCTAGGTTAGAAGCCATAAGGATATTTTTGGCTTATGCTGCTCACAAAAAGTTTACTGTCTTTCAAATGGATGTGAAAAGTGCTTTTCTCAATGGAGAATTGGAGGAGGGTGTATATGTTGAACAACCTCCAGGATTTGTAGATTCCAAATATCCAGATTATGTCTACAGACTTGATAAAGCACTTTATGGACTTAAGCAAGCTCTTAGAGCATGGTATGAGACTTTAGCTCAGTTTCTTCTGGAAAGTGGATTTAACATAGTAACTATAGACAAAACACTATTCTACCTCAACCATGGAAAGGACTTACTTCTGGTCCAGATTTATGTTGATGATATCATTTTTGGTTCTACAAATGACAGACTTTGCAAGAAGTTTGCCAAACTGATGCAGTCAAGGTATCAGATGAGTATGATGGGGGAACTTAGCTATTTTCTGGGCCTTCAAGTCAAGCAGAATGAAGAAGGCACTTTTATTTGTCAAACTAAGTACGCCAGAAACTTGCTGAAGAAATTTGGAATGCAAGATTGTTCAAGTGCATCCACTCCCATGGCCACTGCAACAAAACTGGACAAGGATACTGGTAAATCAGTAGATATTACTGATTACAGAGGTATGATTGGCTCTCTACTCTATCTAACTGCTAGTAGACCTGATATCATGTATGCTACCTGTCTTTGTGTAAGATTTCAAGCAGATCCAAGAGAACCTCACTTAACAGCTGTGAAAAGAATATTCAAGTATCTTAAGGGAACAGCTGATCTGGGATTGTGGTATCCCAGAGAATCAGATTTTAAACTAATAGGTTACTCAGATGCAGATTTTGCAGGTTGCAAAATTGACAGGAAAAGCACAAGTGGAAGCTGTCAATTTCTTGGAGGCAGATTGGTTTCTTGGTTTAGCAAGAAACAAAAGTCAATTTCCACATCAACTGCAGAAGCAGAGTACATTGCTGCAGGAAGCTGTTGTGCACAGATTCTTTGGATGAAGAATCAGTTACTGGATTATGGGTTAACATATTTCAAAATCCCTATTTACTGTGATAATCAAAGTGCTATTGCTATGACTGGTAATCCAGTTCAACACTCAATGACAAAGCACATCAGCATTAGGTACCACTTCATAAGGGAACATGTGGATGAAGGTACAGTGGAATTGCACTTTGTTCCAACAGATCAACAACTAGCAGATATCTTCACAAAACCACTGTGTGAAGCTACTTTTACAAGATTGGTAAATGAACTTGGAATGGTTTCAGGTTCTTTCTCTAAATCTGCTTAGTTTTGTTCTGATGCATCAGACTTTCTGATCAGTATTTACAGAAATTACTCTCTTTGTGTATTCTGTGCTTAATTGAAAATTTGCTTAAGTACTGACTGTTGTCTGATGTCACTTTCTAAACTCTGAAAATGATATGTCTGTTTATGTAACCATTCAATCCTATGAGGATACCTGTGCTAGATGCTGACCTAGTAGTCTTAAATAAACTAGGGATCCCATGTTAGAAGTAATTATTTCTGTGGAAATATATTTGACATAAGCAAATTCTGATATTGAGCTTAGTTTAGTTTACTTTGTCTATCTTATTACTAAGTCACAAACTAGAATAATGCTTCTCATATGTTAAGTTCTGACGCCAGTAAATCTGTTGAATGTATTAAGTGCTGATAAACCTCTCTTATCAAAAGAAAAAGAAAAGATTCAAGGATTAAAATTCAGGTACTCCTTTGAGATCTAGAGTAAAAATGTGGAAGGAACGACCCAAGTGCATTGCTGGTATTAAGTAAATATGCATCAGAAAAGCAAAATATTTTCTTGGTGACTTTTCACACTCTATGATTACTGGAGAAATACTCTGATAATAACATAAATTCTGATAAGCAGTCGTGACTCACTTACACTAAGAAGCCACTGTAAAATGGAATTTAAAAAGATGCATAAAATTAGCACAAAATAGTTGAGGTGGACTCAAGCATGAACTCATTCAAAAGTAGGTTTCATAATAATGACAGGTTTTTAGTAAAATTTTAGTTATGCCTTATTTCTAAGATGTACTGAAGTGAATCAGACTCTACTCTTTGTCTGATAATTAGCTTAATGCACACACTAAACACTCCATATGAATGATGAAAATAACTGTTGTGATCCATGTTATTTTAGATAAACATTTTATGTGTCACATTGCACAAATTCTGAGGACAAGTTCTGATTGCATGTTCTGATGATTAAGTTCTGAAGAATCTAAATTAGAATTTGTGCGAGGACTTACTAAAATAGGCGTTCATTTTTCGAGTTAAGAAATTATGTTCTGATAACTGTTAAGTTCTGATATAAGTCTAAGTTCTGATATTAAATTCTGATTCTTTACTTGACTTATTTGTGCATAAAATCTAAAAATAGTTTCAGTTTAAATCAGACTATGTTTGGGTAGAATATTAACAGTCAATATCATTAGGGATAGTGGTTCACATACCCGTACAGTAATTTTTTTACCTGTTAGAATCATATCTCTCCACTTCACAGACCGCTCAACCCTCATCCTCAGCACCTACTGTCAAGCCTTCATCTTCCAAGCCTAAGAGGACAAAGACTGTTCCTCAAACACCTCAGAAGAGAAGGAGGATTATTTTGAGAGATGAATCTGACAGTGAGGAACAGGTTTCTACATCAGAACCTATTGTCAAAGAAGCTGAGAAAGTTCCTTCTCAGAAGGATTCTGCAATTGGGGGATCTAGGCTTCTCAAAAGGCTTAGACGAATGACTGTTGATGAAACTCCCAAGGAATCCATATCTTCAAAGAGATACAAGAAATAGAGGGAAAAAAGGCCAGTTTCAGATGATGAAGAAACAGTAGCTAAGGAAGGAGATCAGGAATCTCTGATCTCACAAGAAAAGGAATCTGCTAAAGTCACTACTTCTCCATCAACTCCAACTCAGGAAGCTGTTACTGAAAAGGCCAACACACCATCTGTGTCTCCTGTTCAAAAGTCTGTATCTCCTGTTGACCCAGGCACAAGTGCTGATATTGATATCCAGAACTTGGTTGTGCCTGAAGTACTTTACTTAGAAGCTCCAACAACAACTAATCCATCAACAATACCTGTTACTGATGCTGCTCAAACTCCAGAATTATCTACTACACCTTCTCTGCATCTAGATGCTGATGATCAGAATATAGGTGAGCATCAGGATATGGCTGTTGATCAGAACTTGGATCCAGATCAGCACTTAGAAGATGATGCTAAAGCCTCAATTGCTTCGCATACTGTTGTTTTGTCAGAAGATGCTGATTCTGTAAGTTCTGATGCTGCAAATGCTGAAGATACTGGTGATGCTGCTCTACAAGCAGATACTGATGAAGCAGGTCCTTCAGGACATGCCCCTCAACAAACAGTTCTTAAATCTGAACTTGTTAAGAAGTTTGTTACCAGAGAAGCACCAGTGCCTTGGAGTGAAACTCCTGCTGGTCAGGAGTGGACTAAGGAATGGAACTCAATTACTTGTGTTCCATCTGCAAAGAATCTGGCTGAGCACTTGACAAAAGCTGATGAGATGTTAAATACTGATGATTTCAAAACACAGCTTAGAGTCACTGCATTGAGTACTAAATATCTACAAGGTCTCCATTCAACTACTCATGCAGAGCTACACAAGATTCAGGAAGAATTCATCAAACAGGAACAAATTCAAAAAATTGACAAGAAAAAATTCTTCCAACCTACCTTTGACCGAATTGCTTATATTGAGAAGACTCAAGAGAAAGAACAAGCTCAGATTGATGATATTCTGAAACATCAAGCTTCTCAGCAATCTCAACTTAGTGAAATCCAAGCCTCAGTGGAATTGCTTGTCTCTCTTCTATTACCTGCTGATGCCAAAAAGGGGGAGAAAGTAATTAAGTCCAAATGTAAAACTGATAAGACACTGAAAGGGAAGGATGATGAAAAGGATGACCAAGGAAACTCTGGAATGGGTAGAGGTCATAGTCAAGGTAGAGGTTTCTCATCAAGAAAAGCTGAAATCACAAGTCACAGGACAAGTTCTGATGTTGCAAAAAGAATTAGTTCTGCTACTGGTAAAAGGATAAGTTCTGATGAACTTTTAGATCTTGATGAAGAAATGTCAAGACAGTTATTTCTTCAGGAAAATCCAGGAATGGACTTGGAGAGTTTAATGGAAGAAGAAGCCAGACTTAAATCAGAAAAAGTCACATCTAAATCTGAAGCTTCTGGTAAAAAGACACTTCCAAAACTCAAAGGCATTGTGATAAAAGAAAGGACAAATATTGAAGCAACATTGGCTAAATCACAACCGCAGATAGATCCAAGATCCAAGGGTAAAGAAAAAGTTGGTGAACCTATCAAGGTTTATGTGCCTCCTGAGAATGAAGAAATTACTGATGAAGATGTTGATCTTTCTCTGACTTCAAGAAAAGTTCTTAAGACAACCTCTGACATGGCTCAAGTTGTTCAGAGTCAAGAGACAGTAAGTTCTGATATTTCGAAGAAGCAAGTAACCTCTGACATAGCTCAAGTTAACTTGATATCAGAAGATAAATCAAAGACACTCCTACCAGGATTCACTAAAGCAAAATAGACTCAACCTTTGAAGACTGCTGCAAGTGGTTTTGAAGCAAGAGTAGTTACTGGAAAGGAAGCAAGAGATAAAACTGGATTGGGAAGTACCGATGAAAGAAGAATACAGAACACTACCAATGATCCAACTTCCTTGAGTGAACCAGGTATTGGAGCAACTCCTGAGAGATTGAATCAACTGGAATCTGTACAAATGGTTTACCATACCTACTTGAAAGAACACATCTTGTTGTACTTCATGACAGATTGTAGGGTTTATCATATAAGGCAAAATGCCATTCCATTGAAGTATTTTGAAGAATTGGAGCATGTACTATTCTTACTTCAAGTGAATGACAGATTGACAGGAAGTGCTGTAAACTATTTGAAAGATCAGATTCAGAGACAGAAAAGACTTTATTCTGTTAAGTCTGACAGCACATATGTTCCAAAGTACAGAGATCACAAGGGTGATATAGTTGAAATGAAGCCCAACACTGCTAAGATTATAACTACCTTTCTGGGTTACAGGGCTGTGGAATTCAATCTTGAGTCTGATAAAGCTTATTTGATCAGACTGGATCAGGATATAAGAAAAGCTAAGATTAATGATCTCAGGGCTGCAATCTTTCAAATTGGTGAAGATACTGCAGAGCTTAAAGATGCTAACAGGAGGATGATTGATGAGCTTAGATATGCTGAGAGATGTTTGTTGAAGAACTATCTCAGAACAACTCCTGACATCAGAGAGATCAGAAGATGAAGCCAAGTCAAGATCTACAACTGATTAAATTCTGATATTTGTACAGACTGAAGTTGTTATCAGAAATTAAAGATTGGTAAAGCTTTAAGGACTGTAAGTTGTAGTTATCTAGTCTAATTCTCATCCATTTGTACTTAATGTTTTTGACATCATCAAATATCTGTTAAACTTGTATATTATGCTAATTTACAAGTTGTGGGAGATTGTTAGATATATTTGATAATGTCATGGCTAATATGATTTATGTTTAGTTTTCAGATCTTACTTAAACAGGATAAATCAGTACTTACTGGAAGTCAGGACTTAAGGATATCAGTACTTATAATATCAGGAGATAATCATCAGAAGATGGATATCATAACTTAAGTACTGAAAGACGTTCAGATAAGGACAACAGCTGATTAAATGAAAGAAGATCGAGACAAACATAAAAAGAGATATGCATGAAGAATGAATTCTATTAAGAATAGAATACTTGGAAAAAAGATATCTGATTGATATATTTTAGGAAGCAGAATTATATTCCATATCAATTAGTGATTATCTTGTAATTGTGTAGTATATAAACACAGACATAGGGTTTACACTATAAGTGTTATCATTATCGAAAATATTATTCATTGTAACCCTAGCAGCTCTCATGATATTTGTTCATCACTGAGAGGTAACAGTTCCATACTGTAACAGAGTTTATTGTTTCAATAAAGTTTGTTTTATGTTACTTGAGATATTAAAGTTCGATTTGATTGTACTTTACACTGTATTCACCCCCTCTACAGTGTGTGTGTGACCTAACATTGACAATTATTATTATAATGGGAATGGGTAATAATTGTATGGGTAGACAATTATTATTGTAATTAGATTAGGTATGTCTTGTTGGCTAAGTTTGTGATGACTATATATACATAGTCATGTTATTGTTTTAATGTATGCTTGAGTATTGTTTAATTTAAGTATCGCTTGAGTGAATACCGTTTGGTGAGATTGATTGTATTATTGATAATTGTTTTGATTAATAATACAAATTGGGACGTGGATTTTTCCGCGTCATATATTGAGTGTGTGTTTTGCATTGTTTATTTGGTTCTATACTTGTGTGTATTCCCCCTAACAATTGGTATAAAGAGCCAAGGTTCATGATGGAGAAGGTTGGGGGATTTGAGATTGAATTGTTTAATGGAAGAAACAATTTTACCTTGTGGCAAAGCACGGTAAAAGATCTGTTAATTCAACGAGGGTTATATGCGACTCTCGGAGGGAAGAAGCCTACTGACATTGATGATACAAAGTGGGGAGATATGAAGTTACGTGCGGCATCAACGATCCAGTTGGCCCTTGCACCGGAAATCAAGTATGATGTTCTTGAAGAGGACAATCCCAAGAATTTGTGGGAGAAGTTAACGAAGACTTATCACTCAAAGTCTTTGGCCAACAAGCTGCTTCTCAAGAAAGATTTGTTCGGGCTCAAGATGGAAGAAGACGGAGATTTAAGAGATCATCTGAATCGTTTTAATGGCTTAATCAACCAGCTGAATAATTTGGATGAAAAATTGAAGGATGAGGACAAAGCTGTTCTACTACTAGTGTCTCTACCGAAGAAGTATAATACTGTGATGACTTCTTTATTGGTTGGGAAAACGAAGTTAGATTTGGATGAGACTATTGTTGTTCTTCTGGAGGCCGAAAGACTGATGAAACAAGAATCGAGTGATACATCTGATGGAAGTGCATTCGTGGTACGTGCGCGTGACACGGAAAAGAAGTATGTTAGGAAACATAACCCTAATATTAGGTGTTTTAATTGTGAGGAATTAGGTCATATACAATTTATGTGTCCAAAGGCAAGAGAAGACTTGAGAGAGTTGAAAAACAATCGAGGGGGTAGTGTTTCGCTTGTAGAAGCTGATGAAGATGTTCTTTTGGTTCAAGAAGAGAAGGGATCAAAAGAAGAATGGGTGCTTGACTCGGGATGTTCTCATCACATATGTGGTAGGAGGGAGTGGTTCTCGTCCTATAAAAAGTGTGAGGGAAAGATGGTAACTTTACCGAACGGTAAAACGGTAAAGGTTGCTGGCATTGGTGAGGTAACAATGAAACGTCACAACGGTCGTGTTCAGAAGTTAACTCAAGTAAGATACATACCGGAGTTAAATCGAAATCTAATTTTGTTGGGTAAATCAGTTGATTTGGGATATACTGTTATGATGAAGAACAGTATGTTGAAAGTCACTAAAGGAGATTTAGAGATACTCAAAGGTCGAAACGATAAGAGAAATCTTTTTGTACTAGAAGGAGGGGTTATTGTTCGAGGGCAGGTATTGACGGATCGACGTCAATGGCTTGATGGTGACCGTTAATTCGGTTGTGCATGAAATCATATTGGGTTGAAGGGGAGGATTGTTGGGGTTAAACCCAATAGGTAGTATGGGCTTGGTGATAGAAAACATAATTGGATTGGGTAATAATTGTATAGATAGACAATTATTATCATAATTGAGTTGGGTAATAATTGTATGTGTTGACAATTATTATTATAATGGAAATGGGTAATAATTGTATGGATAGAGAATTATTATTGTAATCAGATTAGGTATGTCTTGTTGGCTAAGTTTGTGATGACTATATATACATAGTCATGTTATTGTTTTAATGTATGTTTGAGTATTGTTTGACTTAAGTATCGCTTGAGTGAATACCGTTTGGTGAGATTGATTGTATTATTGATAATTGTTTTGATTAATAATACAAGTTGGGATGTGGATTTTTCCGCGTCATATATTGAGTGTGTGTTTTGCATTGTTTATTTGGTTCTATACTTGTGTGTATTCCCCCTAACAACACTCTACAAGATTTTTGGATGAACTCTATCAAAATTCATGGATAATTAAAAGGGAAAATAAATTCATATGTCCCTGAACTAAAGATTCCAACATTAACGTCCCTAAACTTTTAAATTTTTTTCACCGCAGTCCTTCCGTCAGTCAACCAGTAACGGACGTTAGGTTTTTGCTGACGTTGCATGCGGGTTGAATATGTGGACTATTATGTGGAAAAATAAATTAACAAAAAAAAAAGAAAAATTTAAAAAACACACTTGCCTCTCACGTGACTATCATATATGTAAACAAACTGGTTCTTAATATATATAGAAAGAGAAGGGGATAAATGAACGGGTTTTAGGGTTCATAACTGAGGGTTAGGCTCTTAATTGAGGGTTCATATCTGGGATTAAGGTAAATACGGTTGTAATTCTTTCAATTTTGTTACTGATAAATCGATACTAATTACGGTTTGTGCTACTTTTCAGATGGAGTCCGACATCACTTTGTATATTCTTCGGGAAGTAATGATGGTGGGAAAATCTATGAGGGAGGTAAGGTCAATATTCTTAATAATCAAAGCACTGTGTCTCTTCCAATGTTTCAGAATTACATTCGAACTGAGCTTGATTATAAGGAGTTCTAGATTTATTGGCACAAATTTGGTACTCCATTTGATGATTATAATTGTAAGATTCTGTGGAATGATGATAGTGTAGACTTAATGTGTTATCATGCTTTGAAAACTCGTAGAATAGATTTGTATGTTGATCATTCTTGTGAAATTGATGAAATATGTGATTGGTCTAGTGAAGATGACTCTGAATATAATGCAGAGAATGTTGGGAGTGGAGAGGATAGTGATAGTGGGGAGGGTAGTGAGAGTGAGGAGGGTAGTGAGAGTGGAGAAGACAGTGAGGGTAGTGATATTGATGAGTATATGCAGAATTTGAGTGATTGTGATGAAGAGTTTGAAGAGGTACTGAAAAAGAAGAAGAAAGTGTATAGGTTTAAGAGTAATCCAGCTAATGATGATGATGAACTGCATATACCCCTTAGTAGTTTGATAACTAAAAAAATTGATAAGACGCAAAAGAATAAGGGCAGTGAGGAGATTGATGCAGAGAACCGAGGATGGGAGAGTGAGTATGAGTCATATTCATACAAGATATTTGAGGATGAATCAAGTGATTCATATGATAATGAAGTTGAATCAGTAAGAAAAAAAGAAAAAGGTCAGCTCTAAAAAACAGTTCAGAACATTTAACCCTAGAACCCCAATGAAAAACATTAACTTTGAAGTTGGTTTGGTGTTCACTGCTAGGGAGATTTTAAAAAATTGCTATTATAGACTATGCTGTTGAACAGAAGAGAGAGATTTGGTTTTTAAAAAATGACTTGCAAAGGGTTCAAGCTAAATGTAGAGAAAACTGCCCATGATATCTCTTTGCTAGTAAAATAGATCCAACTGGTGCCTTTCAAGTTAAATCATACAATAAGGAGCATAATTGCATACTTGTGCATAAGCATAAGTTCGTTAGATCAGATTGGTTGGTTAGAAAATTTGGTAACAAGGTGAGATCCAACCCTAAATGGAAACTTAGAGAATTCACTGCCGATGTATTTGAGATGCATAATTTGGTTATTTCAAAGAATCAGTGTTGGCTTGCAAAAAGAAGGGCTCTATTCGAGATTGAAGGATAAATTCAAAAAGAGTACAGGAGGTTGTATGGTTATGGTGCTGAGATAATGAGGTCAAATCCTGACAGCACTGTCAAGATTAATGTGGAGAGGAATGATAATGAACAAGTTTCTACTTTTAAGAGGATTTACATTTATTTTGATGCTTTGAAAACTGGATTTAAGGTGGGATGTAGAAAGATCATAGGGCTGGATGGATGTTTTCTAAAGAGTTATGTCAAGGGTGAAATATTAGTTGCAGTTGGAAGGGATGGAAACAATGGGATGTATCCCATTGCTTGGGCTATTGTGGATGTTGAATCCACTGAAACATGGGAGTGGTTTATATCTCTACTAAAACAAGACCTGGAGCTTGACACTGGCTATGGATACACTCTAATGACCGATCAACAAAGTACCATTTTTTTAAATATACTAATTGTTCAATTAATTTATTATTAGTTACCATGTAATTGTGATTATGCTAATTGTATGCAGGGGCTAAAGCATGCTATTGATAAAATCCTACCAAGGGATGAACACAGGTGTTGTGCAAGGCACATTTGGGCAAATTGGAAGAAACTACATCCAGGCCAAGTGTTGAAGAATCTGTTTTGGATGGCTGCAAAATCTACAACCGTGGAAGAGTTTGACCTTCATATGGAGGAAATTAAAGGTATTTCTCCTCTTGCACACTCAGATTTGCTGAAAACATAACCTACTTATTGGTCAAGGGCTTTTTTTAGCACATTAACTAAATGTGAAATGGTTGACAAAAACTTATCTGAATGCTTCAATAGTTGGATTGTGGAGGCCAGATATAAGCCAATAATTGAATTGTTAGATGACATTAGACTTCAAGTAATGGAGAGAATTTATAAGAAGATAGATTGGATGTCTGGTCTTCAAACTCAAATTTGTCCTAGAATAATTAATAAGCTAAATTATAGCATTGAAAGGACTAGGTTCTGCAAGTCCACTTGGACTGGTGGCTCCGATTGTGAGGTTAGGGACATTGATGGGGGACAATGGGTGGTTGATAAGGACAGAAATACTTGTAGTTGTAGGAGATGGGAGTTAACAGGCATCTCATGTAGTCATGGATGCACTGCCATTTTCAGTATGAATGAAAGGGCTGAGGAGAAAGTAGATGCTTGCTACAAGAAGGAGTTATATATTGAGGCATATTCCCAGCTTCTGAAACCCATGAAGGGGTCTTTATACTGGCCTAAAACAGAATTCCCTGACATACTCCCTTCCAAGGCAAGAAGAATGCCAGGGAGACCTAAGAAATATAGAAGGAGGGAGCAAGGTGAGGATGGTGCATGCACTAAACTTAGTAAGAAAGGGGTTCTCATGAGGTGTAGCCAATGTATGGTTGCTGGCCACAACAAAATAACATGTAAAGCAAGTCCAGAAGAGATAGATGAAATTCAAAAAAAAAATAGTTGAGGCTAAAAAGGCTCAGAGTGAAGCAGCTAAGGCACATGCAGCACTAAATGTAAGTTTTATTTGCTAGTTATGACTGTTATTATCTACTTTATTGCACTAACTCAAATTTGAACTCATATGTTGTAGAGGACTAAAAAAACAACAAGTCAATAAAGGAAGCCTTCAACTCAACCTGGACAATCTTCTCAAGGAGAGCCACAGATCAAAAGGAAGAGGGGAAGGCCACCAAAAGCTAAGAATGTGCAAGTCTTGCCTCCACCACCTCCATTGCCTCCAGTTGGTGTAGGTGTGTACAGGTCTGACAAAGATGGCCATGTATACTTCACAACAGTTGGGTCAACTATAAGAGTGTCTTCCTCACAACCTCCCGTCCAGGCCCCAAGAGTGAAAGCAAAGAACCAGAGTTCAAGTCAGCCTTAGTTTTAGGTTTTATCATTAGTTTCATGTAATAAACTCAAGTACCGCTATTGTTATGTCCTACTTCTGAGACTCCAATGCTTTGGTTGTGTCCTACTTTTCAGACAATTATGCTTTGTAATCCTAAGAATTATGCTATAAAGCAATTTTGAGACAATCAAGCAAAAAACTTCATTTGTTCTTGCAAAGAACTTTCAATTTCAATTTCAATTTCAAAGTCACTAATTTAATTTGTCAACTGATTACAAAGTCACTTGGAAGATTCACATACATAAATTGATTACAAAGGCACAAACAATTACAACTAAAACCAGTTTGAACATTTGCAACTTAAATTCAAGAACTTTAATATCTTTGTCCTTCATTTGCAATTGAAACTTCAGGGCTTTAATTTCCTTTTTCTTCACAGCTTCCAACTCACCAAATTTTGCTTCTATTACAGTTAGGCGGAGTGATGAAACTTTTTCATCTTCGAAATTTAAAGACTCAATTTTATCAGGTAGAGCATCATCACACCATTGAAAATATCCACAGTACTTTTCTTTCACCTTGTACAATGGACAACCAAAAAACTTCTTTCCCCTGCTATTTGGTTTGTTGGAGGTCCAAATAGGACATTCAAATCCGCACTTACAGATGGCTTGTGCCTTCGATGCAGAGCTTGAGTTGATTGTAGTGTTACTCCCATTAGATCTCATCTCAATCAATTTCTCAAGTAATCTTCCCCAAACTATAAACATGTACCCTAATTTTATAATATATGTATGTATATATATAATGTAACGACCATATATAATGTACCCTAATTTTTTTTATTTTTTCCCACGTGGACGTCCACATAATAGTCCACATATTCAACCCGCATGTCACGTCAGCAAAAACCTAACGTCCGTTACTGGTTGACTGACGAAAGGACTGCGGTGAGAAAAATTTAAAAGTTTAGGGACGTTAATGTTGGAATCTTTAGTTTAGCGACTTATTTTAGAAAACACCAATAGTTGAGGGACGTATGAATTTATTTTCCCTAATTAAAATCAACGAAAATCTTTTAAGGTTCATAGATTATTAACAAAACATTAAAATCTCAAATGCATACACTATTCCATATTTATGACTTGTATAAATTATTTTCTTTTTTTATTCTTATAACTAATAATTTATACAAAAAATGTAAAATTATTTTAATATTTTTATTTATAATCTTCCGTACTCTACTTAAAAACTTAACAAAGTCAGGAATCTAAACCAGATGTGTCAAAAGCAACGTGTTGTTCGTATACTTATATAAACTCTCTTTGATTCCCTTTTTTTATACTGGAAAAAAAGTATGATTATTATTTTAACAAAAGAAGTTAGCTATTTAGTATTTTAATTTTCATTTACTGAAGTCAAACGAATTTATTTTAGGCCTAGGACCTTTGAAATTTAGTGGGCCTCTGTAATTGAGGACCGGCCCAAACTGTAACCGGCACTGGGGTTGTCATAGTTAAAATGTGTATTCATATGAGACTTTAGATGCACATGGGTATCTAACATTTTCAATTCATCTTGATTAATATTTGGATAATATTTTTTTTATATTTATTCTATTTAAGATAAAAAGTATGATTATAAAAGTTTAAATTTAATGTTTTTAATTATTTTTTACATAATTACTTTTATTTTGAAATAGCGATTTCAATTTAATTTCATGAATGAAATTTGTCACTATGTTGTTAATCGGGTTAATTAGTTTATACAATGAAACTGGTTTAAGATTTCGACAGATTTTAATTATAAAATTTGCAATTTTGATACAACTCCAATGGAATATAACAAGTTCAAAATACTACTCCCTCCACCCCTTTCAATTGTTTACATTTTTTAGAGAGTGTTCGACACGCATTTTAAGGTGCATATAAAGTGTAGTTCTGTAATTTTTTTTTACAATTTTGTTTTTATAAATAAAAATTAAAACATTCAACTTTTATTCAGAAAAAGAAAATTGTAAAAATAAGTTACATAACTATAATTTTTATGCACCTTAAAATACGTGCCGGACACTTCATCAGAAATTTAAACTACTCAAAGGGACTGGGGGAGTAAATTTTAGTTTGTTCCACTGAAATCAATAATTTATATGTTGCAAAATGTTGAAAAATGTCGAAAAATGTCAAGCTTGTTTGAAACTAATTTCTCAAATAATACAGGCATCAGTATAAGAAATTTTAAAGTAATAAACTGCAAAAGTCACCATTTCAATTAATTTCAGATTGCCGAAAATATTAAAATGTGTTCGAACCATAAGTCCATAATTAAAATACTAAAACAATTGCATTTAAACATTTAATTCCTTGCCCCGGTTAAAAAAAATACTTTAATTAACTAGCAAAAAGAAAAAAAATACTTTAATTAAAAAACCCATAGAGATTGATGTTACAGGAGAATCCAAATTATCCAAAACAAGCAATGAAAAGTAAAGAGACAGCAGCATACTGCAACTTGAAATTAAAAGGAAAGAAAGCTTTAGCCCATTATCACCCAACGACTTGTCATTCATCCATGTGGAGCTACTAGGGCCGAAATTTACCAATAGGATGATTAGTAAAACGGGTTGAAAGAAATCTGACCATCTCGGAAGGGAGTTAACATGCCGAGCATGTGGTCACTATCCTCACGTCCTGATGTGGAACTAGGAGCAGGAGAAAAGGGGGCAGGAGCCGGAGGAAACTGAGAGTGAGAGTAAGGGGAAGGAGCCCGAGCAGGAGGAACCTCAGTAACAGGGGCAGGAGCCGGAGCAGGAGGAACCTGAGTAACAGTGGCAGAAAGCTGAGTGGGGAAAACTTCAGGAACCGGAGCAGAAACCAGAGAGGGAAAAACCAGGGGAACATAAGCGGAAGTATTTGCATGCAGCCCGATCGGACTCTGAGCAGGAGCTGGAGCAGGGAAAACCAGAGAATCAGTAGCAGGAGCCGGACTAGGGAAAGCCTGATTAACTGTACCCAGCTTCTTCTTCAGATGGGTATGCCAGTAGTACTTGATGTCACTGCCAGTCCTACCAGGCAGGTGTTCAGCTATGGCAGCCCATCTACACGTACATGTAACCAAACAAATTTAGCATTGTAATTTCCCTTTAACATTCAAATATACATTTAAAGAAAGAATAATACATTCCAATCGGGTCAATATTGTTTATAGAAATCTTCTTTTGTGCAAATGCACATTTTGTCTTATACTTGTAATTGTATAGACTTAAATCTGAATTTGAATTTATATTTCCTAAATCATAAATAAGATATTTTAAATACTTGTTTAAAATAATTAGGGGCTTTTTCAGAATTTTTCATAAAAGAGATAGGCCAATAAATTCATCTTTTAATTGTCCCGTGTAAAAATCAAGAGAAATGAGTAGTCCAACGAGCCAGTACCGGTTTCCAAGGAGAGCTTGATGACGGAGAATCATCATGTCTTCTGCAGGAGTGAAGTTTCCGCGTTTTATACCGGGCCGTAGATAATTCTTCCACCTCAATCTGCAGCTTTTACCACACCTCTGCAACCCTGTCAAATCACATAAAATGTACATAACTGATCGGGATATATAAGCAGACAAAAACTCACAAAGTGAACCATAAAAATTAAGAGTGATACAAGAGAAAAAAGAAAGTAATGTAAACATCAAGGCACCATCTTTATGTTTCGAAGAATAGAATTTCTACTTCTACAGGGACTATCGGCAAATCTTGTTTTTCATTTATCTTGTACATTTGTTACATATATTTCAACAAATTATTGTATTAAAATAATTAAAGATTATATACATATATATACCAGCATTGCTAGGAACAAGTCTCCAATTGCGTGGACCGTGATCTTGAATGTAAGACACCAATGTGATGTCTTCTTCAGGACTCCACGGTCCTCTCTTTGGTTCTCCCATTCTTTCAGCAACAGGTGGCCTCCCCATCTCTCTCTTTTCCTTCTCTCCTAATATATAGAGTATGTGTAGATATATGTAAGAGACGTGAGAAGCTCTTTTGTACAGAATGAGTTGCAGAGTGGACATTTATACCAATGATACTCGGCTAATAACTTCTTGCTCACTTACCTACTAACCGTACAAAATCTAATTTAATATCTTCAACAAAAAGTCAGCAACTAATTTCTTTTTAACTGATTTTATCCCCTTTATAAATCACCATTAATATCACATTGAAAAGTGCTACCTCCGTTTAATTTTTATTTAACTGATATTTGACTTTTTAACTGATTTTATCCCCTTTATAAATCACCATTAATATCACATTGAAAAGTGCTACCTCCGTTTAATTTTTATTTAACTGATATTTGACTTTTTGACACAGTTTTGAAGTGTAAAATCGTTATAATTAAACTTGGTAATATTCTATAATTCTTATATCAAATAAAATTTAGAGCTAAATTTCTATTTGATAGAGAGTTTTGAAATAAAAATGACTGTAGGTATAAGCGTGACTTTCTACACCTCAATATGCGTGTCAAAAAACATCAATTAAATGGTACGGTGAAAATGATAAACAGTTGCATATTCAGTTCAAATATTTTTTTAACAAAATATGTTCAATGAATATTCAATGGGGTACCATTGTACTATTGACTTTTACAGTTGGTGCGATTACTTTTTTCATTCCTATATGTGAAGTTGTGGTACGTCTAAACTTTTAATTCCTATTAACCGTACCTTTCTCTTGATAAAACGTCCGAGAAACGTTAAAACGTATAAGGATACCAGGACTTATAAGAGTAAAAAACAACATTTGTGAGACTAACCACAAAAGTCACGAGTACAGTGATAACATAGAGAAAAAAATGTCCAAAAAAGATACACATCAGTTTTAACAAATTTTCAAAATACAACGAACAATATTTTAAGTTTCCATTTATCATAAATAATTCTCAACTTAATCATCCGAAGATTACCTGCCCATTTGAAATTTCCAAATACTTAAACCTTTAATTGTCCATAAGTTTCGGATTAGTCAATAAACCTTAGCTAATACCTTCCACTTTTATTTTACATGTCTCAACTTGACCTCGAGCTCCCAACCTATTCACTAAAATGCGATTAATACAATTAACATCTCACCAATACATAATAAACTTTAATCACCACTTATATAAATAACACAATGCTAGTTGTAATATATTTCACTTTTCTTTGAAATACATTACAAACTTAATAAACCCTATTTGTTAATTAATTTAAATTAACAGTTCAATTCATTAAAATCACAAAAAAAATCACAATAACAATAAGTTTCCCATCATTATGAATTATCTTTCGCACTTGCTCATAATTGTTTGTGAAGGTGATTTTTTTACCTATTTTGTGTAAGTACATAATTGATCGAGGAAAAGCAAAAATGTTGGATAAAATATGATATGATGGTCATATAGGTACTTTCTAAGACCTTATAATGTTTTACCATAAGGTATTGTAAATAAGTTACCCGAATTCGGGTACAGGTGTCAGATACGGGAGCAGATCCAGATGTCAGACTCTTAGTTTTTAAAAAATTAGGATACGTGGATATGAAACCAAAATTGGACACAGGTGCGGGGATTCGGCATATAACCTTCACATTAGAGAAATTGTACCTACTTTTATACCTACTTTTTATATAGGGAAAATCGGTTTTTTTATCACTCAACTATTTAGTTCTTTAGAAAACTACCACCCAACTTATATTTTTATTTTTTTTGTGACGTTACATTTCCTTTTCATTTTAAACCATTTTGTTAGCTTTGTCTAAAAAACGTTAATTTTAGTATTTTATTTTGGTTAATCGTTCACTAATTTTAAAGTTATGAATGTATAGATTGTTCAATTTGAATTCACATGTCTTTATATCGTGATTTTTGGGTTATAATTTTGTGTTCGCAGGAAAAGTAGACGGCACTTGTTTTCTTCATTTTCTTGACTGGTTAAGTGATTATTTGTTAGTATAAATTGGTTTAATAGTCTTGTAGGAGTGTATTGGTTCATATGTATTAAGTTTTATTGAGTTTTGAATCAATTTTGCTATTACCGGATTTTAAACTCACCAGAATTTTTTATTAGAACTCGACGGAATCATCAAGAAGCACTTCGGTTGTGATTGTTGTTATTAGATATGAATTGTTGCGTTTGTATAAAGTGATTTGGACTGAAAAATTATAGAAAACAGAGCCGATTTGAACATGAATTGGCTTGACCGTAAAAATGATAAGTTGCCGGAACAGTGTCGGTTTCTGGACTACCCAGATTCCGGCAGTTGTTTCTTCGTCTTCCGGTTGTTTTAACGGAAAGAAGTCAACCTTAACGGAATGGGGTAGAATTCAATACAAAAGTAACATTAGTGACAAAAAAAATAAAAATATAAGTTTGGTGGTAGGTTTCTAAAGAAATAAATATTTGAGTGATAAAAAATTGATTTTCCCTTTTATATATTACATTTGTAAATTCTTGTCTTCTAGTACATAAAGTAAACATATACATAATTGTTTATATCATATTTGTAACATAAATCAAATGGGTAACATGAAAATAGTAATCTATTTACATCCCTCCCAAGATTTAAGAGGATTAAGTTGTTATGATGCCTTGTCAATCATTTTGAACTAGAATTCTTAAGGTTAAAGTTTTTGGTTTTCATATGAGGGATTCGACTCAGATCTCATACCCACACCTATGTCATGTCTCGAAGAACACGAGTATGAGGGCAAATTTGAAGAGTCCTGGTAACTTATATTGTAAATCTAGAATAGTAAAGATATAGGTAAAAAATGTTCTGGCGCTAACTACAAAAGTCAATAATATTTTGATACTATAGAGAATATGTTTCATAAAACAAAGTATAAATCATTTTTGTTTAAGTATGTACTCCTTGACTAACTTAACCAATTTTCGTTTATAGAAATTAGGTTGTTAACGAACCAAACTGTTCGTCAAGCTCGTCGTGTTCATCTGAGTTCGAGTTCGATAAACTCGTCCAATAAGCTTATCGAACTCGAGTTCGAACAACGTTTATTATCCGATCTTAACGAACCGAAACGAACTTTTAAGGTGTTCGACTCGAGTTCGGTTCGTGTTAGGTTTGAGTTCGGTTCCTCCGTCAAGCTCGAGTTCAGTTCGAAAAAAATAGTGTAAATAATATATGTATTATTATTAATATATATTATCTATATTTTTAATTATTTCAAATAAATATTTTATTGATGAAAAATTATTTAACTAATAGGGCTACAATTTTTTACATAAAATAAAATTTAAAATTATTTTTCAATTATATATAAATGTTCACGAACAGTTCATGTAAGTTCGCTTTCGGTTCGATTCGATATGTTCGCAAACAATTTGTGTTAGGTTCTAACATTACCGAAATTGAGTTAAGACAAAAAATTCCGATAAGATTACCGAACAATGTTTGGTCCATTAAGAATTTGTTTGAGTTCGTTAAAAGTTCGTCCGAGTTCGGTTAGTTTACGGCTCTAATAGAAATTTGTCAACATGTAAGACCTAAATTTTCAAATTATGGAAATTGGATTTACATTTTGTCATGTTAGACATCAATAAACAAATTACAAATATAATATAACTATATAGATTACATATATCAATATTTATATTAAAGTTGAAAGACAATATGACTATGCCCGTTTTTAGTCAAAATAAAATAAACAATATGTTGGTCCTTGGTTGGTACAATGGGAGTTATGAACTTCAAATATTTTATTAGAACTAGTTAATTTACAAACTTATTGTTCATTAGTTAATACATGTCTACTGGACTTGGTGACGTTTTAAATAGTAAATATATGTTATTTTATATAACATATTTAATATAAAAGTATTGATGAACATTATATTAAATTCAACTTTAATGTATAAAAATTGATACATGTACCTTATATAGTAATATGCATATATACAATTTGTTCATAGAAATAAAGACATGATAAGATATAAATATATAGTCCTTTCTTCAAAAGAGAACCCTCTTATATAGTGAACCGTAGAAAACTCTTGATCGTATTATACTATTATAGAATTTAATCAAATTCGTTACTAATGTAGAATAATAATTATATTTAAATATAATAAAAAGTTTAACAACTGAAATTTGAAAAAAAATTGATTTTAAATTTAATTCTACTGTGGAATAATTTTGTAAAAGTGTGATTTTAGTTTAAACTATTTCATTAAATTTCAATGAATTTTTAAATTAAAAAATTGTGCAACTTCGTTTTTAATTTGGTAATTAAAATTTGTAACTATATATGATGAAGAATAAAATAAATTATATATTTTATATTTTAAAATAACGGTTCTCTAAGAAACTCTATATAAGAGAGTCCTCCATGGATTATCACTTCTCTCTCTATATATATATGGAATCTCTATAATTTGATAATACAGGTCCCGCATGTTGACCAATTTCTAATAATCGTAATTGTTCGGGTTAGTCCAGGAGTAGATACTTAACCAAAAGATGGTTTGTACTTTAATATGAATATTATAATTTTATTTTTAATATGATATAAAAAGTTAAAGTTTAATAATTGATCGATGAGCCAAACATTGGTTGATATGTTTCTACATAAAAATCGAAGGTCCATCCGGAAAAAGAAAATTTTGCCAAAAGTAATAAAACATAAATTTACATATAAACAGTAAAGATTTTCCAAAATCGGTCTCTTTCGTAAATGGAACTTTTTCATGAACTTAAAAAAGTATTGCTTGCCACATTCAAGAAAGAAATACTTTAGTTTTCTAGTGGTAGTAAGATGTCAAAAATTGTGCGTAAGGAATCATGGTGAGTATCACTATGATAAGAAATGAGATTTTATATTAAAGACAGATGAGCTATATAAAGGTAGTACCTATGAATAGAGTTCCAGATATAGAAATGCGGTATGCTATGCATTCTCTTCCTATTTGTCTAAGGTAGATAATAAACAAAAAGGATTTTTTTTTTTTTCTTGATAAACCTTTAGATTAATGACATTTTATTTTATGACCATTAGGTAGGAAAATTCTGACTTCTTATTGTTTCTCACACTACAATAATGAAGGGAGTTAACCTCCTGCTGACACTAGAACTTGGTAATACAACATACCTTACGGATCTAAAATGGTGTCATTCAAAGTTGTATTCACGTGTCTTCAAATACTTAACAAGGTCCTCATGTTTCTTGAGTACTAGATACTTCTTTTTCAAAGCATCCTGCAATTTCTGCAATATTGAATATAACAAAGCATTCAATTGCTTAGCAAAAAAAACAAAGCATTCAATTATAGCAGAAAATTCAATTATAATAGAAAAAAGCACAAACATATACTATGAACTTCGAGATAACATATTATACTCTGACATTTGTCATAACCTTGGAAGCATCACCAACTGCTTCCCCTCTAAGATTGTCCCATTTTCCAGTTCACTCTTTTCAGTAGTATCATACCCATCATGATCCACAAGTAGGAAAGCTAATGAATTTCGGGCGGTTGGGGAATTTGTCTGCTTTAAAAATTATATGATCAAGTATCTAGTTAATATTTAATAAGATGATGCAATACAATTAGTGAAGGCTCAAATTAACATAATTCAGCATTTTGGCCATTGTCTCGGTAGAAAAGTCTTGCTGAGGAATTCCGGCGGTCCGGAACTCTTACCATTAGGATTAATTGTTGAGCAGCAAGATAAACAAGTTTTTTTCATACACGCAGGCAGACACACATAATTCATACAAATTCAATGCATGCCACAAGCACACTTAAGAAAATCACACCCGTATTAGAAACAGGACACACTTAATTAATAAACATAGCGCGTTGAGAAGGTAAAATAGCAGTAAAAAATAAAAGATAATTGTGCATTTGAGCTTTAAAGTTAGAGGCTGGAAAAAAAGAAATATTACATGGGTAGCAACAGTGATGAGACGTTCTAATACCAATTTACGTGCCTCATAATTCAGCACGCACACTGGATTTCCATTTACATATCCAACAGCCAAGGGTCAATTCATCCGTTTTTTTATTGAAAACTAAATAAAAACTATATAACTGTGAGCAAATAATGGAACCCTTTAGATAAATGAAATGTTCATCGTTAAACTTAAAACTTCACAAGGTTCACATATACAACACTTGTTAAAATCCCCGCTCTAAGGTCTAGACGGGGACAACCCAAGTAAAATTGCCCTTGCATACATTTTACCCTACTATGGTACATTGGTATGTATGCCTTCATTAGTTCATTCAAGTAAAAGCCCTCTCCCGATTTCGCAAAGCATACATAAACCATAGGATCTCACAACCAATCAATTCTACCCAAGTTTCTAAAATTTAAAACCAAGAAATCAACAAAGACATATCACTCACAAGTAACAGCCCCTGATACATACAAATCATGAAAACCCCAAATTACTAAGAAAGCTTAAAGCTTTAGAGCATAACCCATTATTAGATACAAAAGAAAAACCACTATTACATACAAATCAGAAGCAATCTAAAATAGCTAAAAACGATCAAAGTTTTGAGGCATAAAACCACTATTTATACAAGAAAACATGTAATTTATTTACAAAAACACATAAAGAATCAAAACAAAAACGTTTATACCTGCTAGCTATAAGAGTGATTGTACATGGTTTTTTCCCAAATGATCCAGGTTCCACAAGTCAACTCCTGGAAAAAGAACAAAAGTAAAAAACCTTTGGGATAAAAAAATATAATTCACTAATTGTCATATAATATATTTTAATTATAAAACAAATTTAAAATTCGTAAACATACTTTTTACAATTAAACATACTCAAATGTATATTTTATATGATAAGATTTGAATCGTTATAAATTTTAAATTTTGAATTAAGTTCTAAAATATATTGAACTTAAGATTATGCAAGCTACAAATAATCTTATATTTATTTATTGACTTTCCTTTTGAAGAAAATATTTATTTACGGACGTAATTTTAATGTTAATGTGTTAATAATTTTCTTTATCCACTTAAAGATGCATATAAAATATAGTTTTACATATTTTTTTAAATTTTTTTACAAAAAAATTTAAAAAAAAATTGTTGAGCTATATTTATATATATACTTGCAAAAAGTGAAATGGTCAACAAGGGATAGTTTTTTTTGTCGGGATAGTTTTTATTAAAAAATTATGACATTGTATATCTACAATTATTAATTAAATTAACAATTCTAATGGGGTTGGAGTCATTGCAAACGATCATTTGAAGGACATGACTCACTTCCAAGCTCAATTGTAGGCTGTGGGCGGTCCATATGGGCATGTAAGAAAATATTTCAAAGGGTCATTCAACATATTGTCATAGAAACATGTGAAGTTTTTACGAATACATTGACGTCAAAAATTTGAAGAGACTTCTCAAAATGGTCTGGTGGAAGGTAAAAGAGCAATAAATATTGGCAATCCTGTTATTTTCATTAGATCGTGAAAGAAGTTAAAGTGGATAGATTTGTGGCCAGTTATAACAATGTTGAACCTCAGTGACCTAGTTGAGTTCAACTACAACTTTCAAGCTATGAGGAATTTGCTGGACATAGACATAGGATGGGGGCCTCATCTACTAACATGTGGAGTTTTTACGGATACACAGACGTCAAAAAATTGAAGAGGCTTCTCAAAATGGTCTGGTGGAAGGTAAAAGAGTGTTAAATGTTTGCAATCCTATAATTTTCATTTGATCATGAAAGAAGATATCTAGTGGCTAGATTTGTAGCCAGTTATATCGATATCAATGTTGAACTCAGTGAAGTAGTTGAGTTGGACTACAACTTTCAAGCTATAAGGGATTTGCTCGACATAGACATAGGATGGGGGCCTCATCTACTATGGTTGTGGAGAGGTTGTTCAAAGTCCTAAACCGAAATGTGGCGGGACAGTTGTGACAGAAGAAAAAGAAAAGGCCTTGTTAAAACTTTCTGACATAGTAGCTCACTTAAAAAACATCCTGGAAAATCAAATGCAGTTAATTGGAGTTTCAGAGGTCTAAAACCAACTTTGTAATTGAAATTACAGCAAGACAACAAAACACTGGAGTGAAGATCGTGGAGGGAGGTCCATCAAAACAACCTGCAGCATATCTCAAAGAGGATGTTAGGCCCTCAGACAAAAGATAAAGGTAAGCATAAAATGTACGAAGGGGCTTGCTTCGATAATAATGGGTTAGTCTCTTTCATGAATAAGGTGGGTTGGGGTTCAAAAAATCTTGATAAAAGGATAGTACTTAGTACATCACGAGAATGGCAAGCTAGTTCAGGACTCTGTTGCAGGAAAATAGTATACAGAAGGATGTTCAAATTGTATACAGAAGGATGTTCTAGCAAATTCCTATGAATTTCAAGAGGCCAACAAAAATAATGAAGGCAAGGATGAGGTTGTGAAGGCAGTGGACAAGACAAGTGATCATGCACAAGGACTGGGTCCTGAAGCAATCACTTATTTGCAACTTAATATGGTGGACCAGTCGCTTCGAACAGACCAGCTCATGAACGTCGAGGAGGTGCTTCTTGAAATAGCGTTGTTTGAAGATATAATTCAAACAGAGCATGACAGTTCAACTTATAGAAGGCTGTGAAAATAATTCTAGTGCAAAGAGTAAGGCTCATTCAACTTCTGAACACAGAGCGTGACAGTCATGTGTCATTGGATTTGGCAAATAGAGCAAGCATTCTAACGATGCAGACTTCAATTTTTCAATCTACCAGTCAAGCAGTTTTCAACCTATCAGTTAAGCGCACTATAAGTTTTTTTCTTTTTGATAGTTCATTATATGAGTTTTATCATAAGGTATATTTGTGATTCTAACATGAATCACATTTTAAAATCTAAACAGAATTAGTTTGGATGTATATACCTCGCATGTTAAAAAGCTGCTTTTCCATTCTTTAATTGTCTTACGCTGGGAGCAGTATTTCTGCACCAACGATGCAGACTTCAAGTTTTCAATCTACCGGTTAAGCAGTTTTCAACCTATCAGTTAAGCGCACTATAAGTTTTTTCTTCTTGATAGTTCATTATATGAGTTTTATCATAAGGTATATTTGTGATTCTAACATGAATCACATTTTAAAATCTAAACAGAATTAGTTTAGATGTATATACCTCGCATGTTAAAAAGCTGTTTTTCCATTCTTTAATTGTCTTACGCTGGGAGCAGTATTTCTGCACCAACGGTGGATCCAACGTCTTGATTTTAGTGCATAGGTTGGGCATCCTCTTAAACAAAATAGCCTGCAAAACATAAAACATAAAAGCATAAACAAGGCATAAGCTACTAAATTATACTAAAATTACCTCGGCTCAGCACGTCATTTAAAACTATACTATTACTACCTAAGGACAAGAGTACATCCTGTAAAATTATGTTGTTTTTTGCGGTCTCCAAACATAAGATGAACTTCATAAGGTGACCATGTATTTCTTTCTCCCAGTTTACCGAGTCAAATGTTTTCATATTACAAACAAAGTTTCAAAGGGCTTGCCGGGGATGATGATTTAAAGAACAAAAAGAAATTGTTCAACATAATAGTAACTTAACAGCCGGATAAACAACGATTTGTTTTGTTCTTTCTCTACACTCATTTTTACTAAAAGCATTTTTAGATCAATTTCAATCATCTGTTGTTTAGGTTTTTTACCAATTGTATCCTCTCGGAGTTTATATAAACTATAAGGATATTTACCCGAGAACCGTTTTAATTCCTCTTCAAAAACATCAAAATTTGTATCAGTATCCTTTATACTGAAACCCAGTACATTCGCCACCTCATTTGGGCAAAGCTAAAATTTTCTTCATTTAAAAGAAACGATTATTTATCAGGACTATAAGATAAAGCAAGCATCTCTACAAGTGCAGCGACAAGAGAAGCAAATTTGGAATTTTCAAAAAGTTTAACTTTTTCAGCACTTAGGTTTATTTTTGTGATTCTTTTCAGGCTGCCTGTTAGCCTGCATACAAGAATATACAACAAACAACATTATACAGAGAAGCAAGAAAACAATTATGAAAAGGTGCAACAAATCAACTCTACACAAGCTGAGGATGCTTATAAATCAATTATGAAAAGGGTTATTGTGACTGCACCAGACGGTAACAAGATGTGCAATTTGGGATTTGTTTGATGAAAATGAAACAGGGAAGGAGCACTGAGGCTAAGCCTAAAGAGACTTTCAGGAGAGTTAAAATAAAATATTGCAAGCTACATATGTTGTCTTTTTCAGTATAGTGCATCAACTTACTTGTTTATATTGTTTTGACGAGATCAATATTACGAATATCGGATATATTAAGATATAGCAAAGAACAATATCCATAACATTTACCTCGTCAAAACAATATAAACAAGTTCATGTACTATACAGAAAAAACAACATATTTAGCGTGCAATATTTTATTTTAGCTTTTGCCCCATGAGGTGGTGAATGTACTCGGTATCTATATAAAAGATATTGATACAAATTTTGATTTTTTTGAAGAGGAATCAAAACGATTCTCGGGTAAATATCCTTATGGTTTATATAAACTCTAAGAGGATACAATTGGTAAAAAAACCTAAACAACATATGACTGAAACTAATCTAAAAATGCTTTTAGTAAAGATGAGTGTGGAGGAAGATCAAAACAAATCGTTGTTTGTACAGCTGTTAAGTTACTATTATGTTGAACAGTTTCTTCTTTGTTCTTCAAATCATCATCCCCCACAAACCCTTTGGAACTTTGTTTGTAATATGAAAGCATTTGACTCTGTAAACTGTGCAAAAGAAATACATGGTCACCTTATGAAGTCCATCTCCGCACTCCACAGGTATCTGATGTTTGGAGACTGCACAAAACAACATAATTTTACAGGATGCACTCCCTTCCTCGAGGTATTTATAGTATAGTTTTAAATGACGTGCTGAGCCGAGGTAATTTTAATATAATTTTAGTAGCTTATGTCTTGTTTATGCTTTTATATCTGGAAGGCTATTTTGGTTAAGAGGATGCCCAACCTATGCACTAAAATCAAGACGTCGGATCCACCGTTGGTGCGGAAATACTACTCTCGGCGTAAGACAATTGAAGAATGAAAAAACAACTTTTTAACATGCGAGGTATATACATCAAAACTAATCTTGTTCAGGTTTTAAAATATGACTCATGTTAAAATCACAAATATACCTCATGATAAAACACATATAACGAACTATCAAGAAGAAAAAACTTATAGTGCACATTAACTGATAGGTTGAAAACTGCTTAACTGATAGGTTGAAAACTTGAAGTCTGCATCGTTAGAATGCTTGCTCTATTTGTCACATCAGATCACGCTCTGTGTTCAGAAGTTGACTGCATCGTTAGAATGCTTGCTCCATTTGTCACATCAGATCACGCTCTGTGTTCAGAAGTTGAATGAGCCTTACTCTTTGCACTAGAATTATTGCGTTATATATCTACATTTTAGCAAATCAATGAATGAGCAACTATCAGCTATATAATAGTACAATTAGGAGGTTCGATAAGCTAATTTATTCAATATGAAATAAAGATTATAACTCCAAATTGTAAAATGATATTTAAACCTTCTTAAAAATAATGTATATTAATATCTCCAAGACTATTACATTTTAATAAATCTATCCATTTATATAACTAATCTTCGTTACTGTATACGTTAATATTTCGTAGTTAATAATACTTGTACATTAATGTACATATGTTATTTTGTGTAAAATATATTGCATTCGTCTCATTCAATTGTTTATATTTAAAATGAGGTACGAAAATAAAAAAGGTAAAAAATTAAGAAAAATGGGTAAGTTAACGAGACATACGGATATTAACAGAAAAAATATAAGTTATTTTATGTAATGTTAACAACGGGATGGGATAGTATGTTTGGATGGACGGAGAATTATTACATAAAGTAATAAAATATATTAAAAAGTTAATAAAATCTGAATAATTATAAATATGCATGATCTCGTGATATCAAATTCTTAAATATGACATGCTATCATTTCATAGCAGTTAACTATGATTTACGTAGTTGATGAATATGTGAATCTGATATTATAAACAGAAAATAAAAAATGATAACACAACCGTAATTTTCAAATGTAATACAAATATATTGAAATTAATAACAAATTAGATAATAATTTTCAAATGTAATGTAAATATTTTTTTTAAAAGAAATATATTTTAAAAAGTACTTTTTCATTTGTTTTACTATTTTTATTCTATTTTTTATTAGTGGTTTTTTCCTAAAATATTTAAAAGTGGAGTTTTTAATTTTTAAAAAAATAAAAAATTTAAAATTTTAACAAAATATGCGCATATTCAACTCAAATATCTTTATAACAAAATAAATTGATTGAATAAATCTGCGGGGTACCATTGTAATATTGACTTTTACAATTGGTGCGATGACGTTTTTCAATCCTACTCGAGAGTCGTGGTACCTTTAAACTTTCAATTCTATAAATATTTTCTTTTAGTAAAATGTCTACTTTCACGACATATAAGAGTATAAAACAACATTAGTGACACCGACCGCAAAAGTCAAGTATAGTGATAATATAGAGAATATTAAAAATATGTCAAAACAAGATATACATTATTTTTAAACAAAATTTTAAAGTACAAAGAACAATATTTTAAGTTTCGAGCCATCATATATAATTCTCAACTTAAGCATTCGAAGATTACCTACCAATTCAAAATTTCCGAGTACTTAAACATTTAATTGTCCATAAGTTTCGAATAGTTAATCAACTTGAGCTAATACGTTCTACTTTCACTTAAAAAGTATCGACTTGACCTCGAGCTCCAAACCTATTCACTAGAATACGATTAATACATTTTATTTCTTACAAACACATAATAAACTTAACTCACCGGTTCCATAAATTGCTCACTGCCAGTTACAATACATTTCACTTTCCTTCGAAATACAAAACAAACTTAATAAACCCTCTTATTAATTAATCTAAAGTAATAATTCAATTTATTAAAAAAATCGCAATAACAATAAGTTTCCCATCTTTATGAATTATCTTTTTTCTTTCTTCATATTTGTTTGTAAAAGGTGATTTTTTTTTACCTATTTTGTGGAAGTGCATAGTTGATAGAGGAAAAATGGCAAAATAAATGTTGGATGGAAGACGATATAATGGTTATATAGGTACTTCTTAAAGATTTTATAATGTTTTACTAACGCAAGGTATCATAAATTTAGAAAAGTAAAGATGTAATGGTACAACCAGTAAGTGTAAAGAATATAGTGACTCCAACTACAAGGTCAATGATACATTGATACTGAAGAAAAATATCCCTAAATTTAATTACAACAAATAATCATGTATTACTTCTTTCAACAATTGATCTCCAAAAATTAATTGAATAATTAAAGACTAACCTTAAAACTATTCAAATATAAATAATTTTCAATTTTATGTTTGAATAATCGATCTTATATATTTAAAATACAATTAATAACATAAGAATGTTTTAAATTACCACTTCTCCTACAAAAAATGTAGGAGGGCCTACAATGCTAAGTTAAGACTTCTAAAACCCAAAACCTCCGGGGCCAATAATACCTAGGTGGAAGAGTTTAAACTCCCAACCTTTTGCTCTACTATCCCCATAAGTTATCCACGTATCATTTTGAGATTCTAGGAAAACTAGTAACTTAGAGGAACAAAGTTCTAATATATAGCTTCAAATACAATTTTTTTGTGGACACATATTAAACAATATTTGGCTCGCCTTTAAGAGTTTTATATAATAACCTTTTAAATCATAATAAAGATAAAATTCTAATAGAATATAATTATATTATAATACAAAACATTTTCTGAGCAAGTATGTACACCTCGACTAAACCAATATTAATCAATAGAAATTGGTTAACATCTGAACCTAAATTTTCAAATTATGGAAATTTTATTTATACTTTGTCATGCTTGACTTTATGAACAAATTACAATATACATATAACTATATAAATTCATCAATCAATATTAATATTAAAGTTGAAAGACAATATGTTGGTCTGTACTCAAAATAAAATAATAATATGCCGGTCCTTGATTGCTACAATGTGCATTATGAACTTTAAATATTATATTAAACCTAGTTATTTTATAAACTTACAATTTATCGATATATAGTATACGTTTATGAGACTTGCTGACGTTTTAAATAATACATATATGTTATGTCATATAACAGATATAATATAAAAATATTGATGCATGCACCGCATATAGTAATACTAATAGAGTAATATGTTTATATACAATTTGCTCAAAAAAATCACACATGATAAAATATAAATAAAATCTCTACAATTTTAAAAATTCAGGTCCCGCAAGTTGACCAATTTATATTAAATATAATAGGTTAGGTTAGTCAAGGAGTAGATAATTAACCAAAAGATGGTTTGTACTATAATATAGATATAAGGAATTTTATTTTTATTATGATCTAAAAAGTTAAACTTTAAATTAAACGATGAGCCAAGCATTGGTTAATATGTTTCTAAATAAAAATTGAAGGTCCATCCGAAGAAAGATACTTTTGCCAAAAGTAATAAAAAGGTATAGTTTTCATATAAACTCTAAAGATTAATTTTTCCAAAATAAGTTTTTTTGGTCAAAGGGAACTTCTTCTTGGACTTAAAAAAAGTACTACTTGTCACTTCCAATGAAAAAATACTTTAGATTTTATTGATAGTAAGGTGTCAAGAATTTTGCCCAAGGAATCATGATCAGTATCACTAAGACACATGGGTTATATGAAGGTAGTATCTATGAATAGAGTTCCAAATATAGAAATGTGGTATGCATTCTCTTCCTATTTTGATAAAGGTATAACAAAAGGGATTTTTTATTATATTTTTTCTTGATAAATAAAGACATTTTATTTTATGAGCATTAGGTAGAAAAATTCTGACTTTTTATTGTTTTTCAAACTACGATAATGAAGGGGTTAATCTATTGCTGACGCTAGAACTTGGTAAATGGTAATACAACATACCTTCAAACAAATGGTGTCATTCATGTATTCATGCGTCTTCAAATACTTAATATTGTTTTCATGTTTTTTTTCAAACCATCATGCAATTTCTGCAATACTGAGTACAACAAAGCATTCAATTATAACATAGAATTCAATTATTACAGACAAACGCACAAACACATAAACTACAAACTTGGAGATGGCATATAAAATCTGATATTTGTCATCACCTTGGAAGCATCAGCAACTGCTTCCCCTATAAGATTGTCTCATTTTCCAATTCACTCTTTTCAGTAGTATCACTCCCATCATGATCCACATGTATGAAAGCTAATGAATTTTGGGCGGCTAGGGCATTTATCTGCTTTGAAAATTATATGATCAACTATCTCGTTAATATTTAATAAGATGATGTAATACAATCAGTGAAGGCTCAAATTAACATAATCCAACATTTTGGCCATTGTTTCAATAGGAAAGTCTGGCAGAGGCAATCCGGAAATCCGGATCTCCTGCCATTAGGATTAATTGTTGAGCGGTAAGGTAAACAAGTTATTTTATACACGCAGGCAGACACAAAACTGATACAAATTTAATGCATTCCACACGGACACCTAAATAAACCACACCCGTATTAGAAACAGGACACTTCATTACTTAGCATAACATGTTGAGAATGTAAATAACAGTAAAAAGTAAAAAGATAATTGTGCTTTGAAGTTAGAGGCTGGAAAAAAGAAAATATTACGCGGAAGAATGTCTCTAGTGAAATGTCAATCAAATGTGATATCACCAAAAACTTGTATCAGTTTCAATGGCAAGAAAGCACTGTTTATACAAGAAAGCAAAAAGGCATAAAGAATCAAAACAAAAACTGTTTATACCTGCTTTACATGGTTTTTTTCCAACCAATTCTGGTTCCGGCGAGTCAACTCCGGGCAAAAGAACACAAGTAAAAAACTATAAAGACATCCCAGGATGAACAATAGAGATATGCAGACCAGAACTATAAAGACAGAAAGTACGAAGTAACAGAAAAAGTATTGTTGAAAGTGCCTCCCGGGGAGGGAGTGATGAGATTCGAAAGGTAAGGAAATGTTGAAACCAAAATTTATTGGACCAGTTGAAAACTTTAAAAGACTAAGAAAGTTGTCTTATAAGTTAACACCATCGTCAAATAGTCGCCAAATTTATAACTACCACTAATCGATGTTTCAAACAAGTAATAAAATATAACAGCTTTTTATATTTCTGATAAAAACTGTTACAAAATCCTCTCAAGAAATACTGATGTTCTTGAGAGCTGCTAGGTCGAATGATACTCGAGATCGATTCACTAAGTGATGACCTAAACTGTGTTTATATACTACACAACTACAACAAATCAATCTAAGATATGCATTATTAAAAGCTAACTGAAACTGATACATATCTTTAACTAAATAGATATAAAGGCATAAGGAATCAAAACAAAAACTGTTTATACCTGCTCGTTATTAGAGTGATTGTATATGGTTTTTTTCCAACCAATTCTGGTTCCGGCGAGTCAACTCCGGGCAAAAGAACACAAGTAAAAAACCTACGGAATATAAAAATACAATGTATTAATTGTCATATTATATATTTTAACTATAATATAAATTTAAAATACGTCTACATACTTCTTACGATTAGAATACTCAAATGTATATTTACATGATAAGATTTGAATCGCTATAAATTATAAATTTAAATTATGTTATAAAGAGATACCAAGCTTAAGATTATGCAAGCTACACATTATCTCATATTTATGTATCGACTTTATTTTTGAAGAAAATATTTATGTTTTGACTTAATTTAATGTGTTAATATTTGTCTTCATGTTTTTAGTATTTTTTTAGAGCTAAAAATTAAAATTTTAACATACTATTAATATGACTTAAAATCTAAAATTTGTTAGTTTATTTCTTATCATAAACTTTAAATATTACTCTATCGATTCCAATATTGCTATCCAATTACTTTTTGCACGCACTTTTAAATATTTTACACTATTTTTTCTAAATATTTTTTTTTCGAAAAATAATTTGTTGAGCTATATTTATATAAATACGTGCAAAAAGTGAAATGGTATACTATCAAAAAAAGTGAAATGGTCAAAGAGGGATAGTTTTTATCAACAAATATCAAATTATAAATTTAGTATATTACAATTATTAATTAAATTAAAAATCCTAATGGGGTTGGAGTCATTACAAGCTATCATTTGAGATTTCCCAGGGAATTATGCGTTCGATCATGAAGGACATGACTCACTTCCAATCTCAATTGCAAGCTCTTTTTCGAAGGGTCATCAACATATGGTCAGAAAATCATGTGGAGTTTTTACAGATATATCGACGTCAAATATTTGATGAGGTTTCTCAAAATGGTCTGGTGGAAGGTAAAAGAGCGATAAATGCTTGCAATCCTGTTATTTTCATTTGATTATGAAATAAGATATCAAGTGGCTAGATTTGTGGCCAGTTATAGCAATGCTGAACCTCAGTGAACTAGTTGAGATGGACTACAACTTTCAAGCTGTGAGGGATTTGCTGGACATAGACATAAGAATAGGCCTTGCTAAAACTTTCAGAGGTCTAAAAACAACCTTGTATTCGAAATTACAGCAAGTCAACAAAACACTGGAGTGAAGATCTTGGAGGGAGGTCCATCAAAATAAACTGCAGCATGTCTCGAAGAGGATGTTGGGCCCTCGACAAAAGATAAAGGTAAGCAGAAAATGTACCAAGCGCTTGCTTTTAAATCTTTCATGAATAAGGTGGGCAGGGGTTCAAAAAATCTTGATAAAAGGATAGTACTTAGTGTACATATTGCAGGCATGTAGGATAGTAGTATACAGAAGGATGTTCTCGCAAATTCCAGTGAATTACAGGATGCCGACGGAAATAATAAAGGCAGGAATGAGGCTGTGAAGCGGGGGACAAGACAAGTGATCATGCACAAGGGCTCGATCCTGAAGCAATGACTTTTTTGCAACTTAATATAGTGGACTAGCCGGTTCGAACAGACAAGCTCATGAACGTCGAGGAGGTGCTTCTTGAAATGGCGCTATTTGAAGAAATTGTTATAAGAAGGGCGAAGGATCATGGGATAGGGAATGAGACCAAGTGATCTCATAGTACTATAAATCCTACTTATATAGCCTGAGGAACAGTAGCAGGATCCATACCAGAGAAACCCTGAGGAACAGGAGCAGGAGCCGGAACAGGAGCAGGAGCAGAGAGCAGCTAAGAAAAAGGAGCAGAAGGATCTTCAAGCAGGCATTTCTCAATCGATGTCAGGGGCGAGATTCCAGCATCATCGTAAACGCCCTTCTTCTCATTATTCTGCGGAGTAGTATTCATTGAGTTCCCTCTTGTTGCGTTCTTAAACCTCTTTTCATCGTAGGCCTTTCGGTAGTCCAATCCATTAGTATCCATTATGTTCAGAGCCTTCATGGTTCTTTGCTCTCTCATCACCAGAGCTATTAATTGTACCCAACTTCTTCAGGGTATATATGCAGGGTATATATGCAGATAAAAACTTACAAAGTGAGACATAAAACTTAAAGAGTAAAAAACAAAAAAAAAAGTAACGTAAACACCAAGGCATCATCTTTGTGTTTCAAAGAATAGAATTCATAATTCTCCAGGGACTTTCGGCATAGCTTGTTTTTCATTTATATCTCAACAAATTATTGTAATAAAATAGTTAAAGATTATGTTCATATATATTCCAGCATTCTTTCAGCAACATATATATATATATAAATATATATTATATAGTAGGTGTATATGTATGTAAGAGATGTAAGAAACTCTTTTATGAGTCCATAAAAAGAGTTTCTTAGTGGGTATTTATACCGATAGAAGATACTAGAGTTATAATTCTTTGTTGAATTACCTACTAACCTTAACCTTAGAATCAATGTTACAAAAACAACAGTTATTTATTCTTAGAAAAGTCAGCTATTAATTTTGTTTTACATATTTTTATTCTCACTATATAAAACATCATTAATGCCACGCCAAATGTTGCTATCTCCATCTATTATAATTAGCCTTTGACTTTTTGACAAATTTTTTTAGGTGTAAAATTGTAATATTAAACTTGGTATTATTTAATAATTCTTATATCAAATAGAATTTAGAGTTTAACTTTCTACTGATATAAAGTTTAAAATAAAAATTATGTATAAGTGTGACTCTTTTACACCTCAATGCGCGTATCAAAAAGTCAAATATTAATTAAAGAGATGGTGTCAACCTTTGGTGTGATATTAATGATGTTTCATATATTGGAAATAAAAATTTGTAAAACAAAATTAGTAACCGACTTTCGTAATAATAAATAAATGTACAATTTGTATGACTGATCCTAAGGCAAGGAAGTAAGTCAACAAGGAATTATTACTCGAGTCTCTTTCATAGTAGAAATACTCACTCAAGTATTCAATTAAATAGTACGGTGGAAGTGATAAACAGCTGCATATTTGATTCAAACATTTTTGTAAGAAAGTAAATTTAATGAATATTATGCGGGGTACCATCATAATATTTACTTTACAATTGGTTCTATTACCTATACGAATCCTACTTTTGGAGTTGTGGTACTGTACCCTTAAACTTTCAATTTTCTTTTTACAATACCTTTTTGTTAGTAATGTTAAAACTATTTTGATACCACATATAATAGTACATTAATACCATAGACAATTTTAAAAAATGTCCAGACAAGATTTACATCATTTTTCAACAAATTATCAAAATGCAGCGAACGAAGTTACCGACTAACATAAATAATTCTCAACTTAAGGATGAAAAGATTATCTACCAATTCATACTTTTTGAATAATTAAACCATCATTTGTCCATAACTATCGGATAGTCAATCAACCCAAAGCTAATAAATTCTACTTTTTTGATATCTGAATTATTGCAGACGTACATCATAGCGCTCAAACTCTTCGAACGGCCTGTGACATAAATGAGACATATGATGTTCTACAAAATTTAAACAGAATATCGGAGTGATGTCTCACATGATGAAGATCATCTAGTCGTGAGCACTGCATAGTGTAGGGTCTCCACTTAATATTTTAGATATAATAGAAAACAACCCAACATGTTATTAGATGATTGTATAACAATAACATTGACAAGAATACAAATCAGGAAAACAACAATAACAATCCTCCAAGTCCTTACCTCTTATAAAAGAGGCATCATTTGTTATATAGTCGGCTTGTTATGGTGATCTCGAGTTCTTTTTCGGATTTCTGCCAAAATCCATAGCAACAAAGGAGTCCCCTCCTGCTGCGGTTGAGGGCAATTTTTCAATGCAATACCAAGTCGGGTCTGCAACTTCGGTAAACGAATTATAAAAAAAACCTATCAAACAAAGAAATAAGATATTATCAAGATAACAAGAAAATAGTGTAATTATTTGAGCTCTTTTAATTTTAAAAAAAAATACAATTAAAAGAGCTCAAATAAGCAATCACTAAGAGGTTCAGTATTATATAATCTGCTATTCTTCAAATCTTAATATAATCTATCATTTAAACGAACACCTAATAATACATTGGCTTAATATACCTTGTGAAAAACTCAATAATTCAGAAACCGCTAACACGCTTATATTGTAATAACATACATTTAAAACTCCACACATTACTCTTATATTTTTATAACATACATTTACAACTCTACACATTCTCCTTATATTTATTCTTCAACAGTATACTTGTTTATTTCAACACAACACTATATTCTAAAATCTTCTATCAAGATAACAAGAAATTAGTGTAATTATATCAAAAAATTAGGAAACTTTGCAACTCACCAATAGTACCCACAAATTCCCGGCAGCTCCCAAAAATTCTCGGCAGCTTTATCTTTAGTAGTCCCATGAAACATGCAGGAGAGCATGAAACATGTATGCTCCCATGCATATGTATCAACTTGATCCACCTCTTCTAGGAATTGGATAGAAGCTGAATGAACCAAGTGTTGTTTGCTGTTGGGAGTAATAAAAGTACCAAAGATGGTGGCTAGAACGGCAATCTGTCTGCATTTGGTACTATTCTATCTGAAACTTGAACTAATGATAACTCTGTTATGTTATAATAGTTTGAGCCTAATACCCTGTTATTCAAAGTCTGTGTCCTCCAATTGTGAAGACAGTAAGGTCGGGCTCGTAGTACTCTAAGACGCTATTTATGAATGGAACAAGAAAACCAGCATCCTCAATATTGAGTAGCCGAAAAATGAGTTATTTGGAAGATTCTCCTGAAAAGTAGCATCTAGACGGCGGTATAATCTTTTCATGACTGAAAGTTTAGCGGCTACAAATTCTTCTCATTGTTATAATCTGCAAAACAAAACTAAGTTTAGCGGGAAGTTAGATGTTTGTGAGGGTCAGGGGAGTCTTATGCAGCTTATTAAAGGACTCTAGCAAATCCACTTAGTTTTGTTTTGTAGATTATAATAATGAGAAAAGAATTTGTAAGCGCTAATGTTAGATATATTTGATAATGTCATGACTAATATAATTTATGTTTAGTTTTCAGATCTTACTTAAACAGGACAAATCAACACTTATACTGAAGTCAGAACTTAAGTTATCAGTACTTAAGGTTCAGGAGATATTTATCAAAAGATAATATCAGGACTCAAAGGAAACGTTCAGATAAGGAAGGCGGTTGATTGAAAGGAAAAGAAGATCAAGACAAACGTAAGAAGAGATATGCATGAAAAAGGAATTCTATGAAGAATAGAATACTTGAAAGAAAAGATATCTGATTGATATATTTTAGGAAGCAGAATTATATTCCATATCAATTATCGATTATCTTGTAACTGTGTAGTATATAAACACAGACATAGGGTTTACACTATAAGTGTTATCATTATCGAGAAGATTATTTATTGTAACTCTAGCAGCTCTCGTGATATTTGTTCATCACTGAGAGAGGACAGTTCCATACTGTAACAAAGATTATTGTTTTGAATAAAGTTTGTTTTCTGTTACTTGAGTTATTAGAGTTCGATTTGATTGTGCTATACACTGTATTCACCCCCCTATACAGTGTGTGTGACCTAACAAGTGGTATCAGAGCCTATCTGTTAACACACAAACAGTTTAAGATCCAAAAACAATCATGTCTGAAGTAGAAACTCCAACTAAGCCCACCAAAACTGAAGAACCTCCAAAGATACAAATCCATAGTCGATATGAGACAATTAGAGTTCCCATTCTGAAGCCATCTGAATATCCCGTATGGAAGGTGAGGATGACCACGGAAACTCTGGTACTGATGCTGGAAAAAGAATTACTTCTGCTACTGGTAAAAGGATAAGTTCTAATGAACTTTTGAATCTTGATGACGAAATATCAAGACAGCTATTTCTGAAAGAAAATCCAGGAATGGACTTTAAGAGTCTGATGGAAGAAGAAGCTAGACTTTAGTCAGAAAAAGTCAAATCTAAATCTAAAGCTTCTGTTGGTAAAAAGAAACTTCCAAATGCCAAAGGCATTGTGATAAAAGAAAGAACAAATCCTGAAGCAACCAAGGTCAAATCACAATTGCAGATAGATCCAAGGTCCAAGGGCAAAGAGAAAGTTGGTGAACCTATCAAGGCTTATGTGCCTCCTGTGGATGAAGAAATTACTGTTGAAGATGTTGATCTTGCTCTGACTTCATGAAAAATTTCTAAGACAACCTCTGACATGGCTTAAGTTGTTCAGAGTAAAGATATAGTTAGTTCTAATATCTCAAAGAAGCAGGTAACCTCTGACATAACTCAAGTTAACTTGATATCAGAAGATAAATCAAAGTAAACCTCTGACATTGCTCATGTTACAAGATATAGGGTTTACACTATAAGTGTTATCATTATCGAGAAGATTATTTATTGTAACTCTAGCAGCTCTCGTGATATTTGTTCATCACTGAGAGAGGACAGTTCCATACTGTAACAGAGTTTGTTATTTTGAAAAAAGTTTGTTTTCTATTACTTGAATTATTAGAGTTCGATTTGATTGTGCTATACATTGTCATTCACTTGAAGTAAGAATAATACATGTTCCAATTCTTCAAAATACTTCAGTGGAATAGCATTTTTCCTTATATGATAAACCCTACCATCTGTCATGAAATACAACAAGATGTGTTCTTTCAAGTAGGTATGGTAAACCATCTGTACAGATTCTAGTTGATTCAATCTTTCAGGAGTTGCTCCAATACCTGGTTCACTTAAGGAAGTTGGATCATTGGTTGTGTTCTGTACTTTTCTTTCATCAGCACTACCCAATCCAGATTTATCTCTTGCTTCCTTTCCAGTAATCACTTTTACTTCAAAACCATTTGCAGCAGTCTTCAAAGGTTGAGTCTGTTTGGCTTTGGTGAATCCTGGTAGGAGTAAACATGAGCAATGTCAGAGGTTTCCTTGATTTATCTTCTGATATCAAGTTAACTTGAGCTATGTCCGAGGTTACTTGCTTCTTTGTGATATCAGAACTAACTATATCTTTACTCTGAACAACTTGAGCCATGTCAGAGGTTGTCTTGGAAATTTTTCTTGAAGTCAGAGCAAGATCAGCATCTTCAACAGTAATTTCTTCATCCACAGGAGGCACATAAATCTTGATAGGTTCACCAACTTTCTCTTTGCCCTTGGACCTATCTGCAATTGTGATTTGACCTTGGTTGCTTCAGGATTTGTCCTTTCTTTTATCACAATGCCTTTGGCCTTAGGAAGTTTCTTTTTACCAACAGAAGCTTCAGATTTAGATTTGACTTTTTCTGACTTAAGTCTAGGTTCTTCTTCCATCAGACTCTCAAAGTCCATTCCTGGATTTTCTTTCAGAAATAGCTGTCTTGATATTTCTTCATTAAGATCCAAAAGTTAATCAGAACTTATCCTTTTAATTCTTTTTCCAGCATCAGAACTTGTCCTGTGACTTGTAATTTCAGCTCTTCTTGATGAGAAACTTCTACCTTGACCATGACCTCCACCCAATCCAGAGTTTCCCTGATCATCTTTTTCATCATCCTTCCCCTTCAGTGTCTGATCAGTTTTGCATTTGGACTTAATTACTTTCTCCCCCTGTTTGGCATCAGCAGGTAAGAGAAGAGAGACAAACAATTCCACTGAGACTTGGATTTCATCGAGTTGAGATTGCTGAGAAGCTTGATTTTTCAAAATATCATCAATCTGAGACTGTTGCTTCTCTTGGATCTTCTCAATATAAGCAACTCTGTCAAAGGTAGGTTGGAAGGAAGTTTTCTTGTCAATTTTCTTAACCGTTTCTTGCTTGAGCAATTCTTCCTGAATTTTATGTAACTCTGCATGAGTTGTTGAATGGAGACCTGGCAGATGTCTGGTACTCAATGCAGTGACTCGAAGCTGTGTCTTGAAATTATCATTAATTATCATATCATGTCAAATGCTCAGCAAGAATCTTTTCAGATGGAACAAAGGTAACGGAGTTCCATTCCTTAGTCCACTCCTGTCCTCTAGGAGTTTCACTCCAAGGTACTGGTGCTTCTCCTCGAACAAACTTCTTAACTAGTTCAGATTTAGAAACAGTCTGTTGAGGTGCATGTCCCGAAGGACCAGCTGCAGTAGCATCTTCATTTATAGCAGTATCACCAGTATAATTAGCATTTGCAGTATCAGAACTGACAGAATCCGCATCTTTTGTTAAAAGAACAGTATGAGAAGCAATTGAGACTTCAACATCCTCCTATAAGTGTTGATCTGCTTCTAAGTTCTGATCAACATCCATAGTCTGATGCTCACCTATATTCTGATCATCAACATCTAGATGCAGAGAAGGTGTTGTAGACAATTCTGGAGTTTCAGTAGCATCAGTAAAAGGTGTTGTTGATGGATTAATTGTTGTTGGAGCTTCTAAGTAGAGAACCTCAACAGGAAGAAGAAAACAAATTATTTCTTCTTCCGACTCTCTACAAAAAGAACAGCGAGTCGAATGATTCGCTCTTGTTGGCGGAGAGCTTCCAGTCTTTCTTCTTCCAATCGCTTAAGATGGCGATGGTAGTCCATGTAAAAGAACAGGAGGTGTGTGAGAACCTCCTGGGGAACCGAGTCCCAAATCTCATCAGGAATGGCAGTAACATGTCATTCCTGCTGCCATCCCTCACGGCTCAACTCCATATTATAGTGTAAACATGTCTATTACTACAACATGTTCTTGAACTATGAAACCTTCAATATGGAGTTGAGCCGTGAGGGATGGCAGCAGGAATGGCATGTTACTGCCATTCCTGATGAGATTTGGGACTCGGTTCCCCAAAAGGTTCTCACACACCTCCTGTTCTTTTACATGGACTACCATCGCCATCTTGAGCGATTGGAAGAAGAAAGGCTGGAAGCTCCCCGCCAACAAGAGCGAATCATTCGACTCGCTGTTCTTTTTGTAGAGAGTCGGAAGAAGAAATAATTTGTTTTCTTCTTCCTGTTGAGGTTCTCTACTTAGAAGCTCCAACAGCAATTAATCCATCAACAACACCTTTTACTGATGCTACTGAAACTCCAGAATTGTCTACAACACCTTCTCTGCATCTAGATGTTGATGATCAGAATATAGGTGAGCATCAGACTATGAATGTTGATCAGAACTTAGAAGCAGATCAGCACTTATAGGAGGATGTTGAAGTCTCAATTGCTTCTCATACTGTTCTTTTAACAAAAGATGCGGATTCTGTCAGTTCTGATGCTGTAAATGCTGATGATACTGGTGATGCTGCTATAAATGAAGATGCTACTGCAGCTGGTCCTTCAGGACATGCACCTCAACAGACTGTTTCTAAATCTGAACTAGTCAAGAAGTTTGTTCGAGAAGAAGCACCAGTACCTTGGAGTGAAACTCCTAGAGGACAGGAGTGGACTAAGGAATTGAACTCCGTTACCTTTGTTCCATCTGAAAAGATTCTTGCTGAGCATTTGGCAAAAGCTGATGAGATGATAATTAATGATGATTTCAAGACACAGATTCGAGTCACTGCATTGAGTACTAGACATCTGCAAGGTCTCCATTCAACAACTCATGCAGAGTTACATAAAATTCAGGAAGAATTGTTCAAGCAAGAAACGGTTAAGAAAATTGACAAGAAAACTTTCTTCCAACCTACCTTTGACAGAGTTGCTTACATTGAGAAGACCCAAGAGAAGCAACAGTCTCAGATTGATGATATTTTGAAAAATCAAGCTTCTCAGCAATCTCAACTCGATGAAATCCAAGCTTCAGTGGAATTGCTTGTCTCTTTTCTCTTAACTGCTGATGCCAAAAAGGGGGAGAAAGTAATTAAGTCCAAATGCAAAACTGATCAGACACTGAAGGGGAAGGATGATGAAAAAGATGACCAGGAAAACTCTGAATTGGGTGGTCATGGTCAAGGTAGAAGTTTCTAATCAAGAAGAGCTGAAATTACAAGTCACATGACAAGTTCTGATGCTGGAAAAAGAATTACTTCTGCTATTGGTAAAAGGATAAGTTATGATGAACTTTTGGATCTTGATGAAGAAATATCAAGACAGCTATTTCTGAAAGAAAATCCAGGAATGGATTTTGAGAGTCTGATGGAAGAAGAACCTGGACTTAAGTCAGAAAAAGTCAAATCTAAATCTGAAGCTTCTGTTGGTAAAAAGAAACTTCCTAAGGCCAAAGGCATTGTGATAAAAGAAAGGACAAATCCTGAAGCAACCAAGGTCAAATCACAATTGCAGATAGATCCAAGGGCAAAGAGAAAGTTGGTGAACCTATCAAGGTTTATGTGCCTCTTGTGGATGAAGAAATTACTGTTGAAGATGCTGATCTTGCTCTGACTTCAAGAAAAATTGTAAGACAACCTCTGACATGGCTCAAGTTGTTCAGAGTAAAGATATAGTTAGTTCTGATATCACAAAGAAGCAAGTAACCTCAGACATAGCTCAAGTTAACTTGATATCAGAAGATAAATCAAAGGAAACCTCTGACATTGCTCATGTTAAACCTTCAAAGTTACTCCTACCAGGATTCACCAAAGCCAAACAGACTCAACCTTTGAAGACTGCTACAAATGGTTTTGAAGCAAGAGTGGTTACTGGAAAGGAAGCAAGAGATAAATCTGGATTGGGTAGTGCTGATGAAAGAAAAGTACAGAACACAACCAATGATCCAACTTCCTTAAGTGAACCAGGTATTGGAGCAACTCCTGAAAGATTGAATCAACTAGAATCTGTACAGATGGTTTACCATACCTACTTGAAAGAACACATCTTGTTGTATTTCATGACAGATGGTAGGGTTTATCATATAAGAGAAAATGCTATTCCACTGAAGTATTTTGAAGAATTGGAACATGTATTATTCTTACTTCAAGTGAATGACAGAATAACAGAAAGTGCTGCAAACAATTTGAAGAATCAAGTTCAGAGACAGGATAGGCTTTATTCTGTAAAGTCTGACAGCACATATCTTCCAAAGTACAGAGATCACAAGGGTGATATTGTTGAGATGAAGCCCAACTCTGCTAAGATTATAACTACATTTCAGGGTTACAAGGCTGTAGAATTCAATCTTGAGTCTGACAAGGCGTATTTGATCAGACTGGATCAGGACATAAGGAAAGCTAAAATTAATGATCTCAGGGCTGCAATCTTTCAAACTGATGAAGATTCTGCAGAACTTAAAGATGCTAAAAGGATGATGATTGATGAACTCAGATATGCTGAGAGATGTTTGTTAAAGAATTATCTCAGAACAACTCCTGACATCAGAGAGATCAGAAAGTGAAGCCAAGTCAAAATCTACAACTGCTCAAATTCTGATATGTATACAGACTGAAGTTGTTATCAGAAGTTAAAATTGGTAAAGCTTTAAGGACTGTAAGTTGTAGTTATCTAGTCAAATTCTCATGCATTTGTACTTAATGTTTTTGACATCATCAAATATTTGTTAAACTTGTATATTATGCTAATTTACAAGTTGGGGGAGATTGTTAGATATATTTGATAATGTCATGACTAATATGATTTATGTTTAGTTTTCAGATTTTACTTAAACAGGACAAATCAGCACTTATACTGAAGTCAGAACTTAAGTTATCAGTACTTAAGGTTCAGGAGATATTTATCAGAAGATAATATCAGGACTTAAAGGAAACGTTCAGATAAGGAAGGCGGCTGATTGAAAGGAAAAGAAGATCAAGACAAACGTAAGAAGAGATATGCATGAAAAAAGAATTCTATGAAGAATGGAATACTTGAAAGAAAAGATATCTGATTGATATATTTTAGGAAGCAGAATTATATTCCATATCAATTATCGATTATCTTGTAACTGTGTAGTATACAAACACAGACATAGGGTTTACACTATAAGTGTTATCATTATCGAGAAGATTATTTATTGTAACTCTAGCAGCTCTCGTGATATTTGTTCATCACTGAGAGAGGACAGTTCCATACTGTAACAGAGTTTATTGTTTTGAATAAAGTTTGTTTTCTGTTACTTGAGTTATTAGAGTTCGATTTGATTGTGCTATACACTGTATTCACCCCCCTCTACAGTTTGTGTGACCTAACAGCTAAACTTTCAGTCATGATAAGATTATATCGCGGTCTGGATGCTACTTTTCTGGATAGTCTTCCAAATAACTTATTTTTTCGGCTACTCAATATTGAGGATGCCGATTTGCTTGTTCCATTCATAAAAAACATCTTAGAGTACTATGAGTCCGGCCTTATTGTATTTACAATTGGAGGACACATACTGGGAATAACACTCCAAGATATGTTGTACTTAACTGGTTTACCGTGTACAGGTAAACCAGTTTTGTTTTCTGATGTCCCAGACAGGGAGGCATTTAACATGGTATTTGGCTCAAACTATTATAACATAACAGAGTTATCATTGGTTCAGGTTTCAGATATTGCAGCCAATTCTGAGAATAGTACAAATTCCGACAGATTGTCGTTCTAGCCACCATCTTTGGTACTTTTATTGCTCCCAACAACAAACAGCACTCGGTTCATTCAGCTTGTATCCAATTCCTAGAAGAGGTGGATCAAGTTGATACGTATGCATTACGTATGCATGGGGAGCAGCCTTGCTCTCCTACATGTTTCATGCCTACATGTTTCATGGGACTACTAAAGATAAACTTATTGGGAATTTGTGGGTACTATTGGTGAGTTGCAAATTTTCCTGATGTTTTGATATAATTACACTATTTTCTTGTTATCTTGATAAAAGATTTGAGAATATAGTGTTGTGTTAAAATAAACAAGTATAATTTTGAAGAATAAACACAAGGGAGAATGTGTAGAGTTGTAAATGTATGTTATGATAATATACGAGTAATGTGTGCAGTTGTAAATGTATGTTATGACAATATAAGCGTGTTAGCTGTTTCTGAACTATTGAGTTTCTCACAAGGTGTATTAAGCCAATGCATTCTTATGTGTTCGTTTAGATGGTAAATTATATTAAGATTTGATGAATAGCAGATTATATAATATTGAGCTTTTTTAATTGTATTTTCTTAAAATTAAAAGAGCTCAAATAATTACACTATTTTCTTGTTATCTTGATAGTATCTTATTTCTTTGTTTGACAAGGTTTTTTTATAATTCGTTTACCGAAGCTGCAGACTCGGCTTGGTATTTCATTGAAAAGTTTCCCTCAACCGCAGTAGGAGGGGGCTCCTTTGTTGCCATGGATTTTGGTACAAATCCGAAAAAGAACCCGGAATCACCATAACAAGCCGACTATAGAACAAATGTTGCCTCTTTTAGAAGAGGTAAGGACTAGAGGTAAGGACTTGGAGGATTGTTATTGTTGTTTTCCTGATTTGTATTCCTGTCCATGTTATTGTTATACAATCGTCTAACATGTTGGGTTATTTTCTATTATATCTAGGATATTAAGTGGAGACCCTACACTATGCAGTGCTACACTATGCAGTGCTCACGGTCAGATGATCTTCACCGTATGAGTGACATTACTCCGATGTTCTGTTTAAATTTTATAGATCATATACCTCATTTATGCTACAGGCAGTTCGGAGAGTTTGAGCGCTATGATGTAGATTCGGTTAATTATGCTACTATCAGTTGGTTTTTGATACCTGAATTATTGCAGGCGCACATCAAAATTTAAATAACATATGATCATATTAGTAGACTTCCACAAAGAAGCTCTAGGTGTTACTATTTAAGCTCCTGTTTGATATAAAAAAATAGAATCACTCATAATATGGGCGAGAGAGTTGCATAAAAGTTATGGACATTTTAGTTTTTTACATATTAAAACGAAGATCATATAATAGAAAGTAGAGATTAGTTATCTAATCATTTACTAACCCAACCTATAATAATTAACAGAAATTGGTTGTGTGGCACCTGAATTTTCAAATTAAGGAATTTTCATTTAACATGTTTGATTTCTATTGAACAAATTACATATCAGCATATAATTACATAAGTTAAATATGTCAACATTTTTCTACAACAATTACCTTAATAAAGTATGTTTGTCCTTGCTTGGTAAAAATGGACAGAAATAATTACCTAAATACCTACAATCGAGAAGAAATACCTATCCTGAAATTTACGGCCCTTAATACCCATAAAAACGCACCTCTAAAATGCGTATACCAAAGATCCACGTGATAACAATCATAACTCGATAAAGAGACACATCAAAGTTATACTAAAGAAATGCAACGTAATCGGACTCTTGTAAGTTTTTTTCAATTTCAACTCCTTTTAAATATTGTGGTGAAAATGAGAATAGATTCATGATACTCCGCGAAAAAATTGACGAATAGTTCATGAGTTTTCTTAAATCTGATGAAGATTATTGACTTCGAAGAGATGAGAATTACAATTAAGTTCGAAAATTGATAGGAGAAACAAAGGAGGTAGAGATGGGAAGATGTGGGTTTGGTGTACCTTAGAATGATAAAGCTGTATGTGATTTTGAGAGATGCATAGACCAGAAAAACTATGAGAGAGGGTGTGTGTGGAAGGTCTCCACTTTCGTGTACAAGAATGGGTAAAGAGGATAACACAGGACACTCATATCTCATCTGCGCGTTCAGGTTTACACAAAACTTTTCTGCACAAGACTTAGTGAGATAAAAATTATGACTTCTTATTGTTTCTCAAACTATAACAATGGCAAGAGTTAATCTCACGCTGACACTAGAACTTGGAAAGACATAATACAACATAGCAACATACCTTCCAGATTTAAAATGGGGTCATTTACAACATTTTCCCGCATCTTCAAATCTTAATATTGTCTTCATACTTCTTGAGTATTAGATATTTCTATTTCAAAGCAACCTGCGATTTCTGCAATATCACGTAACAGAGCATTCAATAGCAACAGAAAAAGCCACAAACACTTATTAGATCTATATTTGTCATAACCTTGGAAGCATTACCTTCTAGGCTCAAGCTCGTGCTCCAGCTCCCCAGGTTCTCCCTGTTCGGACTTCAATCGAGAAATGGCTGCTTGAAAATACTCCTCTTCTTGTTCCTCATCTTTTTCCCACTCTTTTTCTCCCAGCACACGATATGGCACATCACATCGTTTCCTAGAAGGTAGAAATCCTTTTTTTATTTACAAACTAGTGTATAAGACACGTTACCCACCTAATACATAAGCGTGCCCATGATGATATGTCCTAATAAAGGTTTAGGTGCCTCATAATTCAACACGGGTGACAACAAACGCTAGATTTCCATTTACACAGCAACGATCAATTCATCTGCTTTTATTAGAAAGTAAAGCAAGTCCTGTCAAACTGTGTCCATATAATTAAATAAATGTTCATTTTTACACTCAAATCTTCCTAAAAATGAGCTTCAGAAAGTTCATCTGTACTCACTAAAATTACCCTATTTAAGGTCTTCACCAGGAAAGCCAGCTTAGGATTACCTTGCATACTTTTAACCCTCCTATGGTATACACGGCTTCATTCTAGTATAAACCCTCTCCCGATTTCATAAACCATACAACATCACTACCAATCAAATGTACCCAAGTTTCTAAATATGGAAATTAAAAAACAACCACTGATACATAAAAATCACGAAAAGATCCAAATTACAAAGAAAGATCGAAGCTTTATGGCATAAACCCACTGTTCAATACAAAAATGTCTTAAATACATACACAAAACACATAAAGAATTAAATCTACCCAAGTTTCTGAATATGTAAAACAAAAAACAACCACTGATACATAACGAATCACGAAAAGATCTGAATTACAAAGAAAGATCAAAGCTTTATAGCAAAAACACATTAGCAATCAAATCTACCAAGTTTCTGAATTTGACAAACAAGAAATCAGCAAAATTATAAATAAAAATCACAAGAAATCTAGAATTACCAAGAAAGATCAAAGCTTTATAGCATAAAACCAGTGTTTTATACAAGAAAAGATGTAACGTTTTAATAACGGATGCAGTGTTTTGACACGAAATATTATATTATGTAGCGTTTTAATGATAAAACATTATTTCATAGTGTTTTATATATAATATTTTTTTAAATTAAATATTTTTAAGTTCAAATAAAAAATTGTTATATCTTAAAATAATAAAAAATTATTTTTAAAATCCAAAAAATAATTAGTGAATTCTAAAATTTAAAAAATAAAATAAATTACACCCTTAAAATTTAAAATTTATATTTTTGGTAAAGGCCCTAAACCCTAGGTTAGAGTTTAATTTCTATTGTTTAGGGCCTAAACCATGTAATTTTTATTATTATTTTTAAATATTTTTAAAATTTAAAAATAAATTAGTGAATACAAAAATATTAAAATTTGTTAAATTATATGTATATTTTATTCAACTTTTTAATATTTTTAAAATCCGAAAGAGAATTATTAAACCCTAAAAAATAGGGAAAAAAATAATAAATTATGATACTACCATTAAATTTAAAAATACTAATTTAAAAACGATTATAAAAAAGGTGTTTACGTTTCAAAACAACGTAACAAACAAAATTCAAAACACCTTAACGCCACATAGTGTAGAGGGTGGGTAAAACCTTTTTTTAAAAGGGACAAAATGCTACTTACAGCATATTTTCAAAACATTATATGATAGCCCGTTACATTATAACCAGTTATTAAGTGATATTTTGGAATATAATTTTCAAAAATGATATTTTAAACATTTTTTTACTGAAATGATAGATATTTGAGTCCATTTCTTGAGTTATGATATTTGAATCCATTTCTTGAGTTCTAAGCACTTGGTAAAATTAGATACCATTTGAGGACGTGGTATGTTGTTTTCAATTTTTTTACTAAAAATGTTTAAAAATTGAGTTCTCTTTTATTGCAACTATGTAAAAAAAATTGTATTTAGTTGTTTTTTGTTGTAAGTGTATCTCTGTAAATATTTTTTTAAAATAAAATATATATTAAAAAGTACTTTTTCATTTGTTTTACTATTTTTATTCTATTTTTTATTAGTGGTTTTTTCCTAAAATATTCAAAAGTGGAATTTTTAATTTTAAAACAAATAATTTTTTTAAAATTTTAACAAAATATGTGCATGCATACGTGTACATATTGTCCTTATCTTTTTTCCTAAGCTTCCTTTATATTTTTTATAGTACATGTATGTAAACCATGCAAATACACAAAATGACGGAGGAACTACACATGTTTAATTTTTGTGTTCTTTCTTAAAAATTAAAATTTTAAATACGCGTCGGCTCATGACCCAGCTCACTCGTTACGGGCACAAATGAGAGTCCGCCGACTCACAAGTGAGAACCCAGCGCAACTCACAAATAAGAGCCCAACTCTCATGTAAAAGCATAACTCACAAATACATAAGTTATAAAAATTAAAATTGGATAATAATTTGACAAATATATATATAGTATAAAATAGGATATTAAATGGCAAATGCATATTCCAAACAATATTTTCAGCCATTAATATCAAAAAATTATTATTTCTAACATTCTTTCAATAAAATTTATTTTTGGCCTAAAATAATTAAGAGCATGTGTACTTTAAGTTAGCCCAAAGGCCAAACAGGTTCTTAGTCAAGCTGGTGTCTAGTTGAAATGTGAAATCATATGTGCCATAATATGCTCACGACCTTGGCCTATTTCTAATTAATATTAAATAATATCCTATTTTCTCCGTCCATCTTAATTAATATTTTTTCCCCAAATATCTTAATTAATATTTGGAAAATCTATTTTATATTTATTCTATTTAATTTAAAATATAAAGTATAATTATGTAACTTCTATATTTAATTTTATGTTTTAGTTACTTTTTATAATTACATTTATTTCGCATCTACTAACAATCATAAAAAAAAAACCGTAACAATTAGTAGTTACTTTGCATCAGTCACACTCATTAATGATAGTTTTACTCTTATTAATTACATTTATTCAGATTATTAATTACAGATGTGCATAATTAGAATACAGAAAAAGAGAATTGTACTTAAACTTTTAGTTCCTTGCACTGATTGAAAATAACTGTAATTAACTAGCAAAACGAAAATGTACTGTATTACAAATCCAATTTAGAGAGGATTGAATCCCAAAGTAAATATTGTAGACAGCACCATACTACAACTTGAAATTAAAAGCAAACAAAGCTTGGCATCCATCCGAGCTACTAGGACCGAAATTTACCGATCAGATGATCAATAAAATGGGCCGAAGGAAATCTGACCGTCATGGACAGGAGTAAACATATTGAACTTTCCCGATGTGGTACTAGGAGCAGGGGCAGGGGGAACCTGAGAATAAGGGGCATGAGCAGCAGGGACAGGGGGAACCTGAGAATAAGGGGCAGGGGCAGGAGCCCGACCAGGAAGAACCTGAGTAAAAGGGGTAGAAAGCCGAATCGCAAAAACCTGAGGAATAGGAGCAGAAACCAGAGCAGGTAAAGGAAAAACCGGGGGAACATAAACAGAAAAATTATCAAAGGGCCATTTCTCCATCGAAGTCCGAGCAGGAGTCGGAGCAAGAAAAACCTTAGGAACAGAAACAGGAACAGGAGTAGAAACAGCCTGAGGAACAGTAGCAGGAGGCCGGCCAGGGAAAACACGAGGAGGAACAGGTACAGGAGCCAGAACAGGAGCCGGAGCAGAGATAAGCTGAGGAAGAGGAGCAGAAGGATCTTTAAGCATCCATTTCTCAATCGATGCCGGGGGCGCGATTCCAGTGTCATCGTAAACACTCTTCTTCTCCTCATTATTATGTGGTGTAGTAGTCATTGACTTCCCTGTTGCATTCTTAAACCTCTTTTCATAGTAGGCCTTCAGGTAGTCCAGTGCGTCTCCATTATATTTAGAGCCTTTATTGTTCTTTGCTCTCTCATCAGCAGAGCTATTAACTGGGCTATTAACTGTACCCAGCTTCTTCTTCAGATGGGTATGCCAGTAATTCTTTATCTCATTGTCCGTCCTGCTAGGCAGGCGTGCAGCTATGGCAGCCCATCTACACGTAACGCAACCAAAAAAATTTAGCATCGCTATTTCCATCAATATTCAAATATATATTTAAAGAAAGAATAATACATTCCAATTGGAATGCGCATTTAAAATTCTTTATAGAAATATTTGTCTTTTGTACAAATGCACATTTTGTCTTATACTTGTAGTTGTAGACTTGATCTAAATTTGAATTTATATTTCTTAAATCTAAATAATTTTTTTAAAATACTTGTTTAAAATAATTGGAGCCCTTCTAAGAATTTTTCATAAAAGAGATGGGCCAATAAATTCATTTTTTAATTTTCCGGTGTAAAAAAACAAGAGTCAGTAGTCCAAAGAGCCGGTACCGGTTTCCAAGGAGAGCATGATAACGGATAATCACACGGTCTTCCGCAATAGTGAAGTTTCCACGTTTTATACCGGGCCGAAGATAATTCTTCCACCTCAATCTGCAGCTTTTACCACACCTCTGCAACCCTGTTAAATCACATAAAAATGTACACAACTGATCAGGATATATAAGCAGATAAAAACTCACAAAGTGATACATAAAAATTACGAGTAATTAAACAAAAACAAAAAAAATAATGTAAACACTAAGGCATCATCTTCACTTTCGAAGAATGGAATTTTATTATTCTACGGGAACTTTTGGCACAACTTTTTTTTCATTTAACTCGTGCATTTGTTACATATATTTTAACAAATTATTGCAATAAAATAATTAAAGACTATATTCATATATATACCAGCATTGCTGGGAACAAGTCTCCAATTGCCTGGACCGTGTTCTTGAATGTAAGACACCAACATGATGTCTTCTTCAGGACTCCACGGTCCTCTCTTTGGCTCACTCATTCTTTCATCCATCTCTCTCTCTTCTTCTTCTCTCTCAATATATATTGTATGTATAGATATATGTAAGAGAAGTGAGAAGCTCTTTTGTACAGAATGAGTTGCAGAGTGGGTATTTATACCAATGGAAGATACTTGGGTAATAACTTCTTGCTAACTTATCTACAAACCATACAAAATCTACTTTATTATTTTCAACAAAAAGTCAACAACTATTTTCTTTTTAAATAACTTTATCCCCCTCTATTAATCACCATTAATATCACATTGAAAAGTACTACCTCCCTTTCATTTTTATTCAACTGATATTTGACTTTTTGACAATTTGAGGGGTAAAATTGTAATAGTTAAACTTGGTAATTTTTTCTAATTCTTATATGAAATAAAATTTAGATTCTAAATTTTATTTAATATAAAGTTTCAAAATTAAAATTATGTATAAGCGTGGCATTTTACACCTCAATATATGTGTTATAAAACATCATTCAAATGATACGGTGAAGGTGATAAACAGTAGCATATTCAACTCAAGTATTTTTGTAACAAAATAAATTAATTGAATAAATCAGCAGGGTACCACTGTACTATTGACTTTTAAAATTGGTGCGATGACGTTTTTCAATCCTACTTGGGGAGTTGTGGTACCTTTAAACTTTCAATTATATAAACATTACCATTTTGTTAGTAAAATGTACGAGAAACGTTAAACATATAATATTTTCACGACATATAAGAGTAAAAAACAACATTAGCGTACAGTGATAACATAGAGAATATTAAAAAAATATGTCCAAACCAGATATACATCATTTTTAAACAATTTTTCAAAGTACAAAGAACAATATTTTAAGTTTCGAGCCATCATATATAATTCTCAACTTAAGCATTCGAAAATTACCTACCAATTCAAAATTTCCGAGTACTTAAATAGGATAGTTAATCAACTTAAGCTAATACGTTCTACTTTCACTTAACAAGTCTTGACTTGACCTCGATCTCACATTTTTAATCATTTTTTAGTTTTAAAAATATATCTCACATATTTTTAACATATTTTTTATCATAAAAAGTAATTAAAATGTACATATATAATTTTTAAAGAAAATATTGAAAATAGAATTGCTTATATATAAATAATCTATATTGGTATTACATATTTAGATAAATTCGAATTATAATGAGTCAATGCATTTTAGTTTATTTCGCATTTGAAATCAGAACTTTGCCCATTGTTAAAAAAATACTCGAAATTTGACTACATGACTCGGCCAAAAAACATCGTCACATTCTACGTTTAGTAAATTTAAATTACAAGTTCGGCGAGAATATCTTACGAATAATGTGAAATTTTTTAATATCTTATGTTGATATAAATTAATGTGTTTGAGGTCTTTATATGATCAAGTCAATTGATTATTTGTATTAAAATTACTAACTTCACTGGTAGCACATTATTGTTTTTGTAGCACATTATTGTTTTTGGGACTTGTCCCGATTTTAAAAATATTTGAAATTCGATATGAGATCTCACGAGATTTGTTAAAACTACGATGATATATTAAATCGATTTATTTTTCATTTTTCACTTTAAAAAAACTAGCTTTTTAAAAAGAATTCTTTTAGATAAGCAATATTCATTGATCAAGATAATATTGTACAAATATTTTGAATTATTTTAATATCTTGAATTATTCAAATAAAAGTTATATCTATACTATATTGTAGCATTTGATTCAATGCATTTTATACTATTTAAAGAAAAAAAATATATTGTTCAATAATTTGAAAGAATTAAACAGTTCAACTGTTATTTATAAACTTTATCGAATTGAATAATATTTAATTTTAGAAGAACAGTATACAATATTATCAAATTATTATATGAAGAAATATTATAGTCGTAATGAAAGAAACTTAAAAACGGTTTAAATAATGATATAATTACAATTTTTCCTTCGAATTCTTGAAAAAAAAATCATGAATATCAATAATAAGTCTTTACAATATATAGTTTATTTTTATGCTACAACCATGATTGATACTCGGTTGCTTAAAAAATAGATATGGATTGTTTGTCAATGATAATGTGAATACCATATATAAATTATTGCAATTTATTTATTACATAATTTTAATTTTTGAATAATTATAAATGCATGTTATTTAAGTAATCAATTGTCTCACTAGATGTTAATAATGATTACACATGTGCATAAATCATATATTTAGCATATAAATAATTGAAATCATCGTAATTTACTAAGAAATGTAATATACGATAATTTACATGCTGACACACACATAACTTAATTTTACTTTGTTAACCTTGGTGTAAATTAAAAACTAACATTTTCCATACATACATACGTAGAATTTCAAAAACTAACATTTTTCATTAAAATCAACTTCTATATTAATAGTAGTGTAAATTTTATATTATTGTATATTATGATTGCAAGTCATTCTGAATTCAGTTATACACTTTTTATCTTTTTAAATTGAGTAAGTTAATTGTAAGTTAGTAGTGAACTCAAAAATAATATAGACCAGTATATATAGTTTATTTAAATAAAATTCAAAATTTTTGGTCAACTCTGTATTCAACATATATGTTAATTTTTAGCTTTTTCTTTGTAAACATAATAACGGCATTCTACTGATAAAGTTTAATCGTTTCGTTTTAAACGTACACTGATTGTATTCATTCATTATATACAAATTATACAACACAAACAAGAATATATATATTTTGCTTAATGAGCTATATTAGAAACGTTATGTAATTTGGTAATGTCTTGTATGAAAATAATACACATTGATCAACAATCAACTTGTATTTGATATACGTTAGACATTGTACAACATTTACAAATAAAAAACACCTAAGAACATTATAATTGCATCATGCATAAAAAACTCTAGAAAGTGACACAGGTTATTACGCTAGTTACGATCTAAAAGGTTAAACTTCAAAAATTAAACGACGAGCCAAACATTGGGTAATATGTTTCTAAATAAAAATCAAAGGTCCATCCGAAGAAAGATACTTATGCCAAAAGTAATAAAAATTATAGTTTTCATATAAACTCTAAAGATTTACTTTTCAAAATCGGTCTTTTTGGTCAAGAGAACTTTTTCATGGACTTACAAAAAAAGTACTACTTGCCACTTTCAAGGAAGAAATACTTTAGTTTTTATTGATAGTAAGGTGTCAAGAATTTTGCCTTTGCCCAAGGAATCATGATCAGTATCACTAAGATAAGAAATGAGATTTTATATTAAAGACATATGGGCTATATGAATAGAGCTCCAGATATAGAAATGTGGTATGCATTCTCTTCCTAATTTGCTGAAGGTAGATAATAAACAAAAAGGATTTTTTAATTTATTTTTTCTTGATAAACCTTTAAGATTAATGACATTTTATTTTATGAGCATTAGGTAGAAAAATTCCGACTTATTGTTGTTTCTCAAACTACCATAATGAAGGGGGTTAATCTCCTGCTGACACCAGAACTTGGTAAATGGTAATACAACATACCTTGCAGATCAAATGGTGTCATTCATGATGTATTCATGTGTCTTCAAATACTTGATATTATTTTCATGTTTCTTTTTCAAACCATCCTGCAATTTCTGCAATACTGAATACAACAAAGCATTCAATTATAACAGAGAATGCAATTATAACAGACAAAAGCACCAACACACATACTATAAACTTGGAGATGGCATATCAAATTTGATATTTGTCATTACCTTGGAAGCATCACCAACTGCTTCCCTTGTAAGATTGTCCCATATTCCAATTCACTCTTTTCAGTAGTATCATACCCATCATGATCCACATGTATGAAAGCTAATGAATTTCGGGCGGTTGGGGCATTTGTCTGCTCTGAAAATTATATGATCAAGTAATTCGTTAATATTTGATAAGATGATGTAATACAATCAATGAAGGCTCAAATTAACATAATCCGACATTTTGGCCATTGTTTCAATAGAAAAGTCTGTTTCAATAGAAAAGTCTGGCAGAGGCATTCCGGCAATCCGGAACTCCTACCATTAGGATTAATTGTTGAGCGGCAAGGTAAACAAGCTATTTCATACACAGACAGAAAATTCATACAAATTTAATGCATTCCACACACACACCTAAACAAACCACACCCGTATTAGAAACATGACACTTCATTACTAAGCATAACGTGTTGAGAATGTAAAATATAGCAGTAAAAAGTAAAAAGATATTTGAGCTTTAAAGTTAGAGGCTGGAAAGAAGGAAATATTACATGGAAGAATGCGCTAGTGAAATGTCAATCAAATGTGATAGCACCGAAAACTTGTCAAAATGACAAGGCTTATCATGCGATAGCCTAGAAGGTAAAGAAGACACGCTACTCTACTCGCCTACTACATGAGCGAAACCGTGATGAGGTGTTCTAATACCAATTTACGTGCCTCATAATTCAGCACGCGACATTGGATTTCCATTTACATATTTAACAGTTAATTCATCCTTTTTTTATTGAAAACTATTGAACTATATATTTGTGCGCAAACAATGGAACCCTTTAAATAAATGAAATATTCGTTGTTAAACTCAAATTTTCCCAAAAATGAGCTTCTGAATGTTCATATATAGTATATACTATACTCTCTAAAATCCCCTCTCTAAGATCTTCACAGGGAGAGCCCAAATAAAATTGCCCTTGCATACATTTTACCCTGTAATGGTATATTGGTATGTATGGCTTCATTAGTTCATTAAGCCCTCTCCCAATTTCGCTAAGCATACATAAACCATATGATCTCATAACCAATTAATTCTACCCAAGTTCCTAAATTTGAAACCAAGGAATCAGATAACGCATATCACTAACAAGTAACAGCCCTTGATACATACAAATCATGAAAACCGGGAATGACGAAGGAGGATCAAAGTTTTATAGCATAACCCACTGTTAGATGCAAATGAAAAACCGCTATTACATATAAATCATAAGAAATCTGAATTACTAAGAAGGATCAAACCTTTTCAAGGCAAAAAACCACTGTTTATACAAGAAAGCATATAATTTATGTACAAAAAGACATAAATAATCAAAACAAAAAGTGTTTATACCTGCTCGTGTCAACTCCGGGCAAAAGAACACAAGTAAAAAACCTAGGGAATATAAAAATACAATTCATCAATTGTCATATTATATATTTTTATATATTTTAACTATAATATAAATTTAAAATTCCTATACAAGCTTTTTACAATTAAAAAACTCAAATGTATATTTTACATGATAAGATTTGAATCGTTATAAATTATAAATTTAAATTATGTTATAAAGAGATACCAAGCTTAAGATTATGCAAGCTACAAAAATTCTTATTTATCGACTTTCTTTTTGAAGAAAATATTTATGTCTTGACTTAATTTCAAATGTTAAAGTGTTAATATTTGTCTTCATGTTTTTAGTATTTCTTTATAGCTAAAAATTAAAAATTTAACATACTATTAATATGATTTAAAATCTAAAAATTTGTTAGTATTTTATTTCTTATCATAAATTACAAATATTACTCCTTCCATTCAAATGTTGCTGTCCAATTACTTTTTGCACGCACTTAAAACGTTTACATTATTTTTTCTAAATGTTTTTTTCAAAAAATTAAAAATAACTTGTTGAGCTATATTTATATATATACATGCAAAAAAGTGAAATGGTCAACGAGGGATAGTTTTTATTAACAAATATCAAATTATAAATTTATGACATAGTATATTTACAATTATTAATTAAATTAAAAATCCTAATGGGGTTGGAAGTCATCACAAGCGATCATTTAAGATTTTCCAGGGAATTATGCGTTCGATCATGAAGGATGTGACTCACTTCCAATCTCAATTGCAAGCTGTGGGCAGTTCATATGTATATGTAAGAAAAATTTTCGAAGGGTCATTAACATATGGTCATAAAATCATGTGGAGTTTTTACAAATATATCGACGTCAAAAATTTGAAGAGGTTTCTCAAAATGGTCTGGTGGAAGGTAAAAGAGCGATAAATGCTTGCAATCCTGTTATTTTCATTTGATCATGAAATAAGATATCAAGTGGCTAGATTTGTGGCCAATTATAGCAATGCTGAACCTCAGTGAACTAGTTGAGATGGACTACAACTTTCAAGCTGTGAGGGATTTGCTGGATGCGGAGAGGTTGTTCTAGGTCCTAGACCAAAACGTGGCTGGACAGTTGTCATAGAAGAAAAAGAATAGGCCTTGTTAAAACTTTCTGACATAGTGGCTCACTTATAAAAATATTCTGGAAAATCAAATGCACTTAATTTGAGTTTCAGAGGTCTAAAACCAACCTTGTATTCGAAATTACAGCAAGTCAACAAAACACTGGAGTGAAGATCTTGGAGGGACGTCCATCAAAACAAACTGCAGCATGTCTGAAAGAGGATGTTGGGCCCTCGACAAAAGATAAAGGTGGGCAGAAAATGTACGAAGGGGCTTGCTTTGATAATAATGGGTTAATCTCTGAGAAAGCAATATCTTTCATGAATGAGGTGGGCAGGGCTTCAAAAAATCTTGATAAAAGGATAGTACTTAGTACATAACAAGAACGGAAAGCTAGTTAAGGTCTCTACTGCAGGCATGTAGGATAATAGTATACAGAAGGATGTTCTCGCAAATTCCAGTGAATTACAGGATGCCGCCGGAAATAATAAAGGCAGGATGAGGCTGTGAAGCGGGGGACAAGACAAGTGATCATGCACAAGGGCTCGATCCTGAAGCAATGACTTTTTTGCAACTTAATATAGTGGACCAGCCGGTTCGAACAGACGAGCTCATGAACGTCGAGGAGGTGCTTCTTGAAATGGCGCTATTTGAAGAAATTGTTATAAGAAGGGCGAAGGATCATGGGATAGGGAATGAGACCAAGTGATCTCAGAGTACTATAAATCCTACTTATATAGCCTGAGGAACAGAAGCAGGAGCCATACCAGAGAAACCCTGAGGAAGAGAAGCAGGAGCTGGAACAGTAGCAGGAGCAGGAGCAGGAGCAGAGAGAAGCTAAGAAGGAGCAGAAGGATCTTAAAGATATATAAATTATTTTCATATTATTTGATATTATTATCTATGTTACTCGGACTCTTCATTTTACCTTTGAGTACCCGTGTCGGACACTCGACACTTGGACATGGACACTCGGACTCCGACACTTATTTTAAGCCAAAAACATGCATATTTTCCAAAATGTTGCCGAGTCCGATACTTGGACACGTGTCCATGTCGGACACTTCTAGACGAGTCCGAGTAACATAATATTTTCAAATTTATTGATATGAATCTTCTTCTTTGAAGTATTAAAATTTGAAACAAATGATCATATTTGTAGAAACAGTTTAGAAAAATCAAAAAACATGTAAAAAGTTTTCTCAAAAAAAAACATGTAAAAAGTTGAGGGAATCGACAAAGAAGCTCTATGTGTTACTATTTAGCTCCTATTTGATACGTAAATAATAGAATCACTCATAACATGGGTGAGAGAGTTGCATAAAAGTTATGGACATTTAAGTTTTTGAAATATCAAAACGGAGATCGAATAATTTAATGTAGAGCTTATTTATCAAATCCCAAAAAAAAATGAAAAGGAAGAAATGATTAGAGTCTAATAATAATAACTAGGAGAGAGGCAGGAAAAGTTTTTATAAGAAGATAACATGTGGTAGTCTATATAGATTATGGGTCTTTCCTTATATGTAGGAGAGATGAGAACATTAACTCCGAGGATGACAGTCAGATAATTACATAAATTAAAGACAAATGATAATACACAATAAGGTTGTTTTCAAATACAGTAAGTGAGTTCTATTTCTACAAATATGTCATTCAATTTTTTAATCAAAAATCCTTATAAAATTAATCAAGACCTTAAGTTCAAGCGCATGTCCCCCCTCTTTATATGAATATATATATATATATGAGACCACATTTTTAATGGAGACCTCAGAGACCACCTATGTTCTGCAATCAAAATACTATGAAATATATTATTTTGTGAAATATGTTTTACGAATATCACTAATTTAAAATTGTTGAAGATTATTTAAGTTTAATATGTATAATGTGTATGTTCTCCAATTTGAACAAATGTTCTGCAAAGTAAACATATTTCGTAGAATAAAATATTTTGTAATGTTCTACATGCTGTACATGTATGATATTCAAGATTTTGAATAAAATAATGATCTTTGTATAACATAATTCACAAAATAATACATTTTGCAATGTTTTTATGCAAGACATCTTTAGTTGCAGAACATAAGTGGTCTTCGTGTTCTCCAACAAAAACATGGTCTCCATAAAACTTGAATATATATAGTAAGGACTAAAATTATATCTAATTTATCTTGAAATGTTATTTCAAAATCATTCTTACCGTCTAATCCCAAGCACACCCTTAGATTATGGAACTTGAGAACCCCGAGTCTTGTGCCAACCGCAGAATATGTTGAATATTCTTTACCTGTAAATTTTTTTGGAAGGGGTCACCTCTTTCTGTCATAGGTCCATTCCAAAAATGATACTTGCCAAAAGTAACTAAAAAGATATCTTAAGGCGGTTATACAAAAAAATGATTGAGGCAATTGAAATTGATTGTTCTGCAAAACCAAGGTTAACATATAAATCTTAAAGATTTACTTTCCAAATTCGATCATTTTGGTCGAAGGAACATTTTCGAGGACTTAGAGATAGAGAGCATTATTAACCATTATAAAGAAAGAAATACTTTAGTTTCTTACTGGAAGTAAGATGTCAAGAATTTTGCGTAAGGAATCATGGTGAGTATCACTAAGATAAGAAATGAGATTTTATATTAAAAAAATATGGATTATATAAAGGTAGCATTTATAGTATGAATCATGGATTTATAGTATGAATAGAGTTCCAGATATGGAATTGTTGTATCCTAGACGTTCTCTTCCTATTTGCTGAAGGTAGATAACAAATCAAAAGGAATTTCTAAATTCATTTTTCTTGATTAACCTTTAAGAATCATGACATTTTGTTTTCTAAGCATTAGGTACACAAATTCTGACTTCTTACTGTTTCTCAAACTATGATAATTAAGAGAGTTAATCTCATGCTGACACTAGAACTTGGTAAATGGTTATACTGATACAACATACCTTGCAATCTAAAATGGTGTCATTCAAGCTGTATTCATGTGTCTTCAGATATTTAATATTTTCTTCACATTTCTTAGATTTTTTTTCCAAAGCATCCTCCATATTCTGCAATATTGGACGTAACAGAGCATTCCATTATAATGGACAAAAAGCACGCATAAACATATAACGATTCTTGGAGATAGCCTATTGACTTTGACATTTGTCATAACCTTGGAAGAATAATGTGCATATGATTTGTGGAAATTGACATACTACAGCACTTTGGCCTTTTTTCAACAGAAAAAATTGACACGGGCATTCCGAAACTCCTGCCATTAGAATTTATTGTTGAGCGGCAAGGTAACAAGTTTTGTCACACGCAGGCAGACACACAATTCATACAACTAATATGCATGCAGACGCACATCTTAAAAAACCACACCATAACAGAAACAGGAAGCACTTCATTACTAATCATAAAGCGTTGAAAAGGTAGATTTGCAGTAAAAAGTAAAAAAATATTTTGCTTTAAATTTAGAGACTGGAAAAAAGGAAATGTTACACAGAACAATATTGCTAGAAAAATGTAAATCAAATGTGGCACATCACATCATAGCCTAGAAGGTATAAAATGATTTTTGATGTAAACCTTAGCGTAAAAGACACATTACACACCTAATACATGAGTGCGGCCATGATGAGGTGTCTTAATACCTATTTACGTGACTCCCAATTTAGAAAGCATGACAACAAACCCTATATTTCCATTTACATATTCAGCGATCAAAGGTCAAGTCATCCATTTTATTTTTTTAAAAACTAAAGAAGACCTTTTTAACTGTGTGAGTATAACGGAACCCTTTAACAAAATGAAATGTTCCTGAAAATGAGTTTCAGAAGGCATAAGTACTATACTCGCTAAAAATCCCCTCTCCAAGTTCTTCATCGGAAACGGCCCGAGTAGGATTACCCTTGCATACATTGTACCCTCCTATGGTATATTGATATGTATGGCTTCATTCAAGTATAAACCCTCTCCCGATTGCGCAAAGCATACACAAACCATACAATATCACGACTAATCAATTCACTAAAAAGTAACAATCCCTGATGCATAGAAATCATGAAATAACAAAATTACAATGAAAGATAGAAGCTTTATACCATAAACACACTGTTCAATACAAAATAATATAAAAAATTAATACATACACAAAAACACATAAAGAACTAAATCCTACCAAGAAAGATCAAAGCTTTAAGGCATAAAACCGCTGTTTAATACCAAGAAAATATGTAATTCATGTAAAAAACAAATAAAGAATCAAAACAAAAATAAAAAAGTGTTTATACCTGGTCGTTAGTAGAGTGATCGTACATGATATGTTTCAAGTCATTCAGGTTCCGACAAGTTAATTCCGGTGAAAAGAACACGTGTGACAAACCTAGGACTAGAGAGAGTCCAGATAGAAATTGTTGCAAATGAATGTGATTAGCCCGTTTTGGAAGCAGGCTTGGTCCATAATGTAAGCCCATTTGAGACCGTTCTATATTTATATTTGCATAATAGACGTTTTGTATAATTTCAAAAATGTTTTTTTTTTATTTTATTTCCACAACCACAATCTTGCAACCAAATGAAATTTAATTTAACCAATAAAAACAACTTTAAACATAGTCAAAATTAACCTCAATACTTTTAAAAAATAGATTTTGAAAATTTTGAATTGCGTTGTTTTTTAGTAATTGTATAAAATGTGTACTACGTTGTTTTTATTGTAAATCGAATTTTTAAAAATTTTGATTAGGCCTTAAAAATCCGGACTTTTCGGGTTTTAATTTTGACCGGACCGGGCTTTCCGAGAATATTAGAGCCCATTTTGGTAATCGAGACGGGTCTTACCGGGCTTTTTTCGGGTCGGATTGGATCAAACCGAACTTTTTTTGAATTAAAACGAATTGAGTTTGTAGGGATTCTGAGGAGTATATATGTTAGTAATTATATTATTGCAAAAATTTATTAGTTCGTATAGAATATTATATGAAAACACTGTTTCATTTGAAAACATTTAAATTCGATTAAAAATAAACATGTTTATACAATAATATATTTTATAAATGTTCTCCAAATATATATAGTGTACTTACTATATATTCTTTCATAAAATCACACAATAAGGTATAAAAATAGTATTATTAGTCACAAATATATAAAAAAATATGTGTTTAAAGTATTATTTATAATGATAGTAAATGTAAATACATAAATATATAAGAAAATATATTACAATAATCATTTTTTCGGGTTTTTAATCGGGCTGAAGCACATGCTTTTGATCGGGCCGAGCCATGCTTTGCCCTAAAAGATAGGGCTCGTGTAACAATCAGGAATTTACGACTGTTTTATGTTATATTAAATGAGTATTACCCGATAAGTAAGTTCGATACTGCTTAAAGGAGATTGTGATATGTCATCAGATTAAAGTATTGATTGTAACTGATCGATATTATTATTTGATTTAAGATATTAGTCGAGATACTGAGAATATTGTGAACTATGTTTAATCGAAATAGTATAAACCACCCAAGGATAAACAAGCACCAGGTAGGACAATCTAAAGATAGGAATTTGGATAAACATCGGTAACTCGAGAAATTCAAGTTGTACTACGAATATGATAGAATATATAGATGTAGAAGAAGACTTTCTGATGATATGGCATGAAGAAAGGAATAAACGTTATATGTGACTAGACGTAAAGGAATAGCATTGCAGTAAGTTCCGTATGAGAACTTCCTAGAACTTAAATAAAGGATAACACGAGTTAAAGTATTGTTGTGATGTCTCCCGATTAGTATATTTTCCTCTAAATAGAAAAAAGTTTTCGCTCGATGAATATATGCGGATGTAATCAAAGGAAATTATGGCATGATAATAAGTCCGTGCGTCAATCGTATCCAGTCGATATTTTCTCTTTAATTCTTAATTCTGGAGTTAATTTCAGAAACGTTTACGAACCAAATGCACCCTGGGCTTCATTTATCATTCACGGATGGATGAGGAGAGTAAGAGAACGATTAAAGAGCTTGCTCGGAAGCGATTAATAGGTAGGATGATTAAATGAAGAAATACGTGGAGAATGAAGTTAAACAATTAGTAAATGTTGAAAGTGTTTATGAACACGATTAATTAGAATTAGAAAAAAAATAAAGTTAGTATGCATTATGTTGGTCTTTTGAGGTAGTAAAATATGCAGGAAGATTATGAGTGAGTTGGCTTTACCGCCACACGTATAACAAGTTCATAGGGTGTTTATATGTGTATGCCCAGGAAGAGTAATTTAGCTTCAACATATATAAAATGGAAACTCAATTAAGTTGGGTTGTATGAACAACTGATTGAATATTATGTCAGCAAGAGACTGTTGGGTAATAATTTGATGTTATGAGTTAAAATTTATGAAGGAATTGTAAGGCTGAGAAGTCAATCTGAAGAACTGGAAGTGAGATACTTGAAAGGTATTGTTATATGTTCCTTAGCGTGATTCTGAGGACAGAATCTTTTTAAGGGGGAAAGGATGTAATAATCGGAAATTTACGACTGTTTTGTGTTATATTAAGTGAGTATTATGTGATTTATGATATTATACATTGTGATTTATCATAAAATGTTATATGTTATGTTCTATATGTGTTTTGTGTGATTCAGGATATTTTTCCGGTATTTTATTACGTGTTAAATGGATTTATATTAAAAGTTATATTATCTAGGTTTTGTTTTAAAAGCTGATAGTTCGTACAGAGCAATTGGCCTTATTTTGCATAATATGGCGTATACCATATTGATTTTCCGAACATCTAGTTAATTTAGAAAATATTTCGTTTCGTGAAAAATGATTTTCTCAGGCCCCTCCCGAGACGTCAAAGCCCACAAAAATCGTATTTTTATTTTTATAAAATTTCGGGACTATCAAATATTCAATATTCTTGCATATTCGGAGTATTCGTAATTTTTAGGAAATTTTGACATAATCTTTGTATTTATTAGATTAAAAGATATTCCCCGTTAATTATTAATTTTGGGCTAATTATTTTTATTAAATGATATAATTATGCCCTAAATAATTTTGGGGGTATTATTTTTGTAATTATAAATAGAATTTATTTATTTATTATTATTATTTAATTGTAGAAAAATCAAAAAAAATATTAAAAATTGAGAAATTCTCTCAAATTAGGGTTTATGTTCTTCAATTTGTGCAAAGTTCAAACCCTGATTGTGAAGTGATCTGGAAAGCAAATCATGTCATGTTTGTAGTCAAATTGAATGTCATGAAGAGCTCTATCAGATTATATCATCAAATCATACCTCAGGTTAGTGGATTTTAAAATTCGATTATAGGGTTTATGTTGAATTTGGGGGGTTTTGATTCTGCGGTTATTTGTTTGTTTTGATGATATGTATAGCTTCCTTGAATCATTTGCAATCGATTCATATACTTATTTGCATCAAACGATTGTTAAATCAATGAAATCGAAGTTTTGTTTATTTTTATTTTATTCATTTTTAAGTTTTGATTTTTCTGATTATTTATTATATGAATGTTGATTTTGATCTTAGGGATAGATTGTACAATTAAGTAGCTTTAATTTGAGATAGGTATCGTTATTTTCTGTTAAGGATTGATCGAATTTACTTTTCGCCTGAACACAGTTTGAGTTTGTCGGATTGTGGCCGGAGAATCGTAGTTGGTAGCCGTTTATTGACTTGATGTTAGTAATGGAACTGTTGTGATGATTTGCCACACGTTAGACTGAAAAACCGAACCATTTCGTATTATTTTTGCCATGGATAAGACTCATCGGAGTCCGGTGAGGTCGCCGGTTTCCGGCGGACCTTCAAACCCGGATTCGATTTGTTTTTCGTGACCCAGGTTTCAACCCGGTTGTTGACCCGGGTTTGATTCTTAAAACCCCTAATTCCCAAATCAATTGTTTTTTTGAATTTTATGTTTTAAAATAATTTAAAATTCATTATTTAATTTCAAATTTTGATTTTAATTCAAAAATTTAAATTGGTTAATTATTTTTATAATTAACTGAATTATATTAAATCCAGGAATTATTTTCTTTTATTAATTTTGAAAATCTTAATTTGATTTAATTATTTATAATTTATTTTAATTAATTATTTTTGTTTTTAATTAATTGATTAATTCATTTAATTAATAAAAAAATTCTATAAATAGTTAAATAAAATGTATTTTTTTATAATTAAGCCAAATAATGATTTAAAAATTATTTTGAGGTTTTAAAAAATATATAAAGGTATTTAAATTTAATTAATATTATTAATTGAATTATTTTTATTTTATTCATAATAAATAGATCGTTCGTCCGTTTATTACGAAACGAACGCGTCTAGACTCAAAAAATTATTCTGCTTCTATTAAAAATACTTTCGAGACATAAAATCTTTTGTTTCTAAAGGTCGCTTGACTTTATAAATGTTTCTGAGTCGCGTAACTATCGAAAAGTCATATTTCGACTCGATTTCAATTTTAAACACATCGGGTCGAATATTTTGACGAACTGAATCATATGTTATATGAATTATGTGATACGTTCCTTATGTGTTTACGTGTTATGTGAATTGTGAATCCACGTACCTATTAAACTTTATCTGATTAATGTGATCTTTATCTATTGTTATCGGGTGGGTAGATGATAAGGATAAATGTATAATAGACAATTATATATTGCCGGGGTTAATTGAAATAATATCTTTAATGATAGATACACATAGTTCGAGGAATTCAAACCCAGACACTGATAGTAAAAGTAAAGCCTGATTATGTGTGATAAATTAGATGAGTGGATACAGAATAGAGGTGAACATGAAATGATGATTGAAAGTTAGAAAGAGTATCAATTGAGGCAAATATTTCTTCCCTATTCTAAATTCAGAATAGTTAAATATTTTACATTTCACTACAATTACTCTTAATTATGCAAGTACCTTTTTGTTCTTGTTCCTTATTATTATTGGTGATCTCTTGAGCAAATACCTATTGTTCTGAGTTATTTGTGAACCCTGAATCATGATGTTTTGAAATAAAAATGATTTAACATCAAAATACTCTACGGACTGGATGGTTACGATAAGGGCCAGAGATGGCTGGACCCTTTGATGTAAGGGCCAAAGATGGCTGAACCCTTTGATATGAGGTCAGAATGGGCCTGGGTACCCGATATGACGTGGGTCTATGCGGATGGACATAGGTCCGTACTATACCTGACTGATCAGCAGGTTATAGTATTGTGTTGATTATAGTGTCCAGTATAATTTATTATTGATCGCCATTAATGGCATTCCTTCTTGAAAAGTTTTATGATTACAAAACCGAACAAAGAATTGATTCAGGAATGAACCAGGGAACTGTTCGTTGATTTTCTTTATCTATGATTGAAGGTTAATATGGGTCGGTATTTTATTCGCTCAACTATTTTAATAAAGAAAGATGTTTATAAAATCATTTAAAGATTGTTTCAGGGAGTTCCTTTTGATCATAATACCTGAAAACCAATTATGATACTTGCTGGGCATTTTTAGCTCACTCTTGCTTTGTGAATTCTTATTTCTTTCAGTATCAAATGAGGATTAAAGTGAATAGCTCTTAATAGACAACAAAATTGGAGAGATCCAAGTTGCGGGAAGTTGGAGATGTCAGAGTGAATAAGACAAGGAAGTTAGTAAAGTGATAACAAAATTTTATTTAGTTGTTATAAATTTTAGAAGGTTAGATACTTGTTTCATATCATAACCTGTAAACGATCCGGAATTGAGGGGTTATCTGTATATTTATTTTAATATACAAGTTTATATTATTTAAAGTTTTTTGGTGACACCCAATCCTGACCCCGGATTTGGGGATGTTACAAGTTGACATCAGAGCCACATGTTATTAGTCTCTGAAATAAGAATAGGTAGAAGTTAAAATAAGATTGGCAGAGCATATAAGATAGGAAAGACTTTAGGTAAACTCATGTTGAGTTTGAGTTAAGATTATAGGATATGATATTGAGTATTAAGATAAAATGTGGTTAAGATAGGTGCGAGACAAATATATTGACGCTATAAATATAATGAGTACCCAAATCCTATAGTTACGAGGATTTAACGGCTCGACAAATATTGGGTAAACTACCCTAATTTTTATATGGTTTAAAAATGGATGTGAGATTGATTCTTTCAAGAATTTATAAGAGAGGAGATAAATGAGTTTTGGTATGATTCAGTTTAGGATCACGTAGTGGGAAATAGTTATTAGTCTTTAACCAGACGAGTAAATCGGAGAGTCAAAGCTGCCAGTTTTGTGTAATTAACGGTTGACCCTAGATATTTTAGCGAGATGTTCTTGTTATTGTCAGCCATTTCTCGGGCACCGCGCAAGGATCAACACATCGACCTTATTAGGTATACTTAAGGTTAACAAGAAGATATGACATTATCTACGGACAGAACATCGAACTGCGTTAATTGGTTGTAATTATGATATCAAATATGACGATGAGAATATCAAAGATAGTACCAGATGTCAATAGTGGAGTTAAAACTATGAATAAGATAGCATGCAATGATAAATGAAGTTCTCGTCGATTAATGAAGGCGAAATGGACCCAATAAAGGGTAGAATATATACTTAAGTGGATGGACCCTTATGTGGCCGTTTTCTTTAATTAGGTACCTTATTAGTGGATTATGAGAATAACAAACAACTCATATAGTAATGACGACCATGTATGCGATTTTTAAAATTTTAAACAAGTTTTCGAAAAAGATTTCCTATTAAAGTTTTTAAAAGTTCTTTAAACAAAAAAAAGTTTTAAATGTGGTTGTAAAATTACTACTTCAGTTTCTTGTTTTTTATAAGCATTAGATTACCCAGAAGGATACTTGATCTAGACTCAGTATTGTTAATTCAGAGGGCCATGTGGACCCGCTATTATGGAGAGGTTTAAAATCTTCCTGATAGAGAAGAGTGCAAACCTTGTTTAATAGTATCAACAATAGAATCAATATGCGGAAACATCATTTATCCAATTCATGAAACTATTAAAGTTTAAAGGATTTGCTGATTCAAAAGAAGCCATAGTATGATTGAAGAGGATTGAGAAATTCTCTCGATTTTGAAGAGGAATATTATTACTTTCAAAAGAGTCGATATGTTGCATGATCAATGGTTATTCTATGTGGCATAGACGAAATTAGAAACTGTGATTATGAATCCCGCAAGAACGAGATTATGTTCAAATTATTAAAGTATCGAAGGTGGAGGCACGACGCTAAAAATATAAGACTCAATAAGTAGGAATTTATTATAGTTAATTTGTTTATAAGGCATTTCCAGAGGACTTTCCAAAGTTATTATATGACTTGGATTTAGAACCTGTTACTCGAAAGAGCCCTGGCGTTATACCTAAGTGAAATGTGGATGGCGACCAACGGTGTCATTCTTTTCTATAATACAACAGCGTATATTCTTCTTGATTCTTGAATACGCATGAGCTTCTTTCATTAATAAGTTATATGAGGCAAGAAGGAAAGAAAATTTATTGTATCCCTTTCAAATCATTTCTCTTCTCAAAATATTACTGATTGAGACAAGTAGTGTTATGATGTGACGCTTTGTCGGAATGACGAAGAGTCTGGTGGGACGCCATCTAATCATGTGATGTATGTCGTATAGTATGAAAGATTGGTCATCTTGAGTACAAATATGGTTATCTCATTAGTTAGCGAAATGTATTAGGTAAATTAACCAAAGAAATAAGAAAGTAAAGCTGCGTATACTAAACAAAGCAAGCGATTGACTGGACAGCAGAAGAAGATGAAGGAATTCTTAATAATAACCCAGACAAGCGATTAATACGTTAAGAAGGCGAAGCCTACCTCAATCATGTGTGTTGTGCAAGACATGCCTGTACAATAACAAGACTGTGTCAAATTGACAATCCTAAGTAAGTTGTATTGTAATCTTAGTTTGCATTCTGTACTTGTAACAGTTTAAGTATATAAAAATGTCAAAGGAGCAGACTGAAGTCTTTTTCTTTAAACAGTATCAAGCCTAAGAATTCTATCTGGAAGAAGATCAAGAAGATCATGCCTAAGAAGAATTATGAAGAAATTTGGAGTTGAATAAATCTGTTTTGGGAAAAATATTCCAAGTCAAGATCTCTACAAGTCACAGATTTAGTGTTATAGAGAAGTCATTCGAGAACTCCTGAATGACTTATAGAGAACTCAAGAAACCTACTAGAGAACTCAGAGATATCGATAAGCCAAATTGAAGACATATATATTGGAGATATTGACAAGTCATTTCTTCACTAGAGAACTCAGAGTTATCGACAAGTCAACATTCATTAGAGAACTCTGAGTTATCGATAAGTCAAAATTTCACTAGAGAACTCAGAGGAATCGATAAGCCAAAATTCACTAGAGAACTCTGAGTTATCGACAAGTCAAAATTGACTAGAGAACTCTGAGTTATCGAAAATCTATAAGTTACTAGAGAACTCAGAGATATCGATAAGTTAAAGTGAAGATATGAAGATTAGAGATCTCGATAAGCCAAATTCTTTTATAGAGAACTCAGAGACCTCTACAAGTCAAATTAACTATGGAGTATTAGAGATCTCGATAAGTCATTATACTTATCGAGATGTCAAGATCTCTATATGCCTAACTGGAGATCTCGAGGTAAAATCTCAAAGTACAAATTACAGACCAGTTCAATATCCAAGATTAACAATCAACAAACAATCCAACCAGTTGGATTGACAAGTCTACAAAAAGCAGCTTGAAGAGTGTGCAAGATCAAGGGTGAAGATTAACTGACAAAGGAAAATCAAAATTAACACAGTATGCAAAGATATATTAAGCCAGAAATGGAAGATATACTTTTCCTAAAATGGAATGATTAGTGACAGCTTACTAAAGTTAATAGCATGTTTTATTATACACTGTGTAAACCAGCAGTTAACTGAAATATAAAGTTAACACTGGTCCTTTGTTAGTTGTAACATAATTTAGATAAGAAATCTTGTATTCTCTCAAGGAAGAAGCTAAGCTCTTTATCATCAAAGAGCCAAGAAATTTTGTAGCAAAACATTCTTAATTTTAATATAAAATTAAGTGAGTTTTGAAAGATCTGTGTTCACTGTTATTGCTTGTTTAAATTCAGTATTAACACATATCACTGCAAGATTTACATTTACTTTGTTCAAATCATAAATAGTTCAAGAAAAGCATAAAAACACAAAAACACATTCACCCCCCCTTGTGCGTAATTCATTACCTAACAAGTGGTATCAGAGCAAAATCTGAAAGTAAACAGATTCATGATCTTGGAAGAATGAATACACATAAAATCAGTAGTATCAAAATTCCTACTTTTGACAAAGCTAACTACACTCTTTGGAAAAAGAAAATGTTGTTGTTTATCAGGATGGCCAATCCACTCTATATTCAGATTCTAAAAAATGGGCCCTTCACTCCTATGGTTAGAGTTGAGGAATCTACAGATGGTGATATGGTCATTCCAGCTCATTATGCTCCAAAAGATCCTTCTGAGTACTCTGAGCCTGAAAAAGAGAAAGTTTCCCTGGATAGTGGCCTATAACTGATATTGATAGAATCACTTGACAATGTAATGTACAACAACATTGTCAACTGTGACACTGCCAAGCAGATCTGGGAAAAGATTGAAATACTCTGTGAAGGAACTGAGGAAGTTAGATCTAATCAAAGAAGGATACTGATTTCACAGTATGAGGGTTTCATGGCTAAGCCAAAAGAAAGTATCACTGATGTGTTAGAAAGGTTTAATAATCTGATAAATAACTTGCAGCTCCATGACAAATATTATGAAGCTGAAGAAGTGAACTTGAAGTTTTTGCTTACACTCCCTGACCATTTGGAACATAAAATTTCAGCAATCAGAGAAGGGAGAGACTTGAGTAGAATAACACTGGAAGTTCTATATGGAATTCTCAAAACATATGAACTAGAAATGATTCAAAGGAAATCAGTGAGAACTGGTCAAGGACATGTTGTAGATGGCTCAAGTGCTTTAATTGTCAATGAAAGCCAGATCTCTAATGATGAACCAAGATCTCAAATTCCAGTTGCCTCAGCAAGTGAGCAAAGAAACAATGATTCACATGAACAAGTCATTCTGGAATTGAAGGATGATGAGTTCTACACCCTAGATGAACTTGATGAGCTTGATCAGTCAATGGCCTATTTGGAAAAAAAGTTCTCTAACATTAGAGTAAAGAAGCCAAGATTCTTCAAGGGTAAATGACAATCATTCAACAAAGATAACAGCTGGAAAGGAAAAGGGAAGTACACATCTGATAGCAAAAATGGTTACAAAACTGGATCTGTTGACATATCAAAGATAAGGTGCTTCAACTGTGATGAACTAGGTCATTTTGCTACAGAATGCAGGAAACCCAGGAAAGCAAAGAAAGACAAAGCTTATCTTGAATCGGAAGCAAAGTATGAAGCTCTTCTAAAGAAACAGCAATGCAAAGCTTATATTGCAAAGGGAAAAAGTTGGGATGATTCTGATAATGATGAAGATGAGGAAGTTGGAAATTATGCATTAATGGCCTTGGGGCAAGGAGAATCATCCTCATCAAAATCACATGTACCAACTCTCACTACTATTGATTTAAATGTGAGTCAATATAAGGAAACTATAGAGAAGATGAGCACATAAATGTTTCATATTCATACAAGTATGGTTGCTGCTAATGAAGAAGTTAGCAGACTGAAAAAGATAAATGAGAAGCTTGAAAATGAGAAACAAGAAGCTGAATTATTGTTGGTAGAGCTTGAAGCTGTAAAACAAGAAAATGCATATCTAAAGAAAAAGCTCAAGTGTGCAAGTGAAATTGAAGCAGTGCTAAGGAAAAAGCTGGAAAAAATGAGGTGAAGTTGAAGTCCTTCAAGAATACATCTGAGTTGGTTGAGAATACCATGAGAAAAAACAAGCCATGTGCAAATATTGCTATTGGTCTTGATTATGATGCCTTGAACAACAAAAATAAAAATATAGGTTACAAAGGAAAAGCAACAGAAAATGAAAATGTTCCAACAATCCTGAAAAAGGTTGATTGACCTATGTTCAAGGCATGTGAAGTTAACTTCAGTGAAGAAGAGTTGATTATCAAGCAAGAAATTGCTGATGAAGACAATGAGAAGAAAGATGCAGAAGCAACTCAATCTTTCAAAACTGAAGAAAAACTCATGGATAACCAAGGTTCCAAGACACCTGTCAAAGAAACCAAAACTGATGATGCAAGAAAGAAGAAGAAGAATAGAAATGAGAAAATTGGGATAAATAAAAGCAACAACTTTGCTTATGTTGCAGATGCTCCAAGAAAGAAATGTGAAAAATGTGGCTCTGTGAATCACCTAACTCACCTTTATAAAAAGGTTGTTAGCAAGCCAGCTGAAGAAGCCTGCAAATGCAATGAAGCAGATTCAAATGATCCCTACTCATTTTGTGACAAGTTTGACTGCATCCCTTGCAACTTGAATGAAAAGTTGTCACAAGCTGAAAGTAGACCTCAAAGAAAAAAAATTGGGTCTACAGCAGATAGGGAAAATGCACAACATTCACTGAATTTTATTTTATCAGAAACAACTCATTCTACTTCTGCTAAATCAGTTAATAAGAATAAAGTGTCCAACACTGCTTGGGTTGCTAAACACACTTAAAACTCATTGTGTGCAGGGAAATATGAAGAAGGTCATATGGATCATAGACAGTAGGTGTTCCAGACATATGACAGGTGATAAGGCCCTACTATCACAGTTTGAGGAGAAGGCTGGCCCTTTGGTGACCTTTGGAGACAATGGCAAAGGATTCACAATGGGATATGGCAAGATTGTTTCTAGAAATATTGTCATTGATGATGTAGCACTGGTAGATGCACTTGAAGTGAATTTTCTCACTGTTAGCCAATTTGCAGACAAAGGCTTTAAAGTTTTATTCAACAAAGAAGAATGCACTTTTATCAGCAAGAAAACTGGTGAAGTTGCTCTGAAAGGAGCAAGAAAAGGAAGCTTGTTTTTTGCATACTTGGACTCAACAAATAAGGATGGTATTTGTTGCTTCTACACCAAGACATGAGAAGAACAAAGTAAGCTATGGTATAAAAAGTCGTCTCACCTAAATTTCAAGGCAATTAACACCTTGGTCAAAAAGGAGTTGGTAAGAGACATGCCTAATCTGGAGTTTGCTCAAGTTGAAGTCTGTGAAGCTTTCCAGAAATGTAAAATGAAGAGATCTAGTCATAAGTCAAAAACTGTTAATTCTATAAGTCCATCATTGCAGCTTATTCGCATGGACTTGTTTGGGCCATTAAATGTCTTATCAATTTCAAGAAACAAATATGCACTTGTGATGGTGGATGATTTCTCAAGATACACCTGGGTATAGTTCATGCACTCTAAAGATGAGACTCAACACATCATAATTGAGCACATCAAGAAGATAGAAAAACAGGCTGAAGATCATAATTGTGTAAAAAGATTGAGAAGTGATAATGGAACAGAATTCAGGAAGGCAACATTGAGTGAATTCTGCAAAAGCAAATGCATTGTTCAAGAATTCTCAGCTGCTAGAACACCTCAACAAAATGGAGTAGTTGAAAGGAAGAATAGAACATTAGTTGAAGCTGCTAGAACAATGCTGCAAGATATCAACTTGCCAACAAGTTTCTGGGAAGAGGCTGTTAACACTGCATGCTATACTCAAAACAGATATCTCATCAACAAGGCTTATGGCAAATCACCTTACTCAATCATGTCTAAGAGAAAGCCTATTGTAAAGAATCTTCATGTGTTTAAAAGCAAGTGTTACATTTTGAAAGACAACTCTGAATATGTGAGAAAATTTGACTCAAAGGTTTTTGAAGCAATTTTTCTGGGATATTCATTGGTGAGGACGACCTACAAGGTTATGTGATTGATCAAAAGAAGATTATGGAAAGCATAAATGTGACTTTTGATGATGAAACATGTCCAGGCTTGGAATGCCTTGATGAAAATGAAGTTGAAGCCCTTGCATTTGATAACCTCAATATTGATAGTGATTTCGATTGTGAAGATGAAGTCAATGCACAATAGATGTTGAATGAAGAGACTACTGATAGGAAAATCATGAAAATAGAAGCTCATCTAAAACACCTGAATTTGATAGCACAAACTCAGGGGGAGAAAGAGAAGAAGGATCTACAAGTCATGCCAATAATGAAGAAAATGATGAAGGCACAAGTCAACAAACTCACACAAGAAAGTGGGATAGAAGTCACATTAGAGAAGCAATTATTGGTGATCCCACTGCTGGTGTGAGAACTAGAAGTGCAACTTCTAATGAGTGCCTACATGCATACTTTCTGTCTCAAGTGGAGCCTAAGAAAATAGAAGAAGCTCTAATGGATCTGATTGGATATCTGCCATGCAGGAAGAGCTGAATCAGTTTGAAAGAAACAAAGTTTAGGAGTTAGTTCTTGCACCAAAGAACAGAAGTATAATTGGAACAAAATGGGTGTTCAGGAATAAGATGGATGAAAATGGTGTAGTTACCAGGAATAAATAAAGGTTGGGTGCAAAAGGCTACTCACGGGAGGAAGGAAATGATTATGATGAAACCTTTGCTCCAGTTGCAAGACTTGAAGCAATAAGGATTTTTCTAGCATCTGCTGCACATTCAAATTTTAAAGTGTATCAAATGGATGTCAAGAGTGCCTTTCTACATGGTGAGCTAGAAGAAAAAGTTTATATGCAACAGCCACCTGGCTTTGAAGATCCAGAATTTCCAGATTTTGTGTACAAGTTACTCAAGGCTATATATGGACTAAAGCAGGCACCTAGAGCTTGGTATGATACATTGTCAGAATTCCTACTTAAACATGGTTTTACTAGAGGTATCATAGACAAGACTCTCTTCTACAAAAACCATGGTGATGATATGATCCTAGTTCAAATCTATGTGGATGACATTATCTTTGGTTCTACTAATGAAAAGCTTTGCCAGAGATTTTTTAAGCTTATGCAGAGTGAATATGAAATGAGCATGATGGGGGAATTGAGCTACTTTCTTGGACTTCAAGTTAGTCACAGAAGTGATGAGATCTTCATCAGCCAAACTAAATATGTCAAGGATTTATTGAAAAAGTTTGGTATGGTTGATTGTTCACCTGCTTCTACACCTATGTCTATAGCAACAAAGTTGGATGAAGACAGAAAAGGCAAGAGTGTAGATATTTTAAGCTATAGAGGAATGATTGGATCATTGCTTTACTTAACTGCAAGTAGACCAGACATCATGTTTGTAACATATCTATGTGCAAGATTTCAATCCAATCCAAAAGAATCACATTTGATGGTTGTAAAGAGGATTTTTAGATATTTGAAGGGAACTCCAAACTTGGGATTATGGTATCCTAAGGGAACTGGTTTTGAAGCTGTTGGATACAAAGATGCAGATTTTGCTGGATGCAGGGTTGACAGAAAGAGGACTAATGGAAGTTGTCAGTTTCTTGGACAAAGATTTGTATCCTGGTATAGCAAGAAACAACAATCTGTATCAACTTCTACAACAGAGGCTGAATACATAGCTGCAAGAAGTTGTTATGTTCAAGTGTTTAAGATTAGAAATCAGCTAATAGATTATGGCCTAGTATTACACAAAATTCCTATCATGTGTGACAATACTAGTGTTATATCTATAGTAGCTAATCCAGTTAATCATTCTAGAACAAAGCACATTGATGTAAGATACTAATTTATTAGAGAATATGCTACAAATGGTACCATTGAGCTCATATTTGTTCCAACAAAAAAATAGTTAGCTGACATTTTTACTAAACCTTTGGATGAACCAACTTTCACTAGACTTGTAGGTGAAATTGGAATGCTTAATTCTTCATCCTAAGGCAAGAACTCAGCTAATGTGTTGCAGCAAATTAATTTCTAATAAATCAAAATTAATTTGATTTAATTGGAAATTAATTGAAATATGAATTATAAATATTTCAGAAATCTCTGCATATTTATTTTTCAAAAACAAAAATTTAACTTGGAAATTTTCAAATTCTAAGTAAACTGCTAAGCTGTTAATTTACATCTTTAATATGTAAAATTAACACAAGGCAGACTTAAAATGATCAAAAGTATATAGAGAACCGAGTTCTCGATAAGTCTAAATGACTTATCGACAAGTCATTTCAATACTTCTCGAGTGACTTCTCGATAAGCTTTATTATGACTTATCGATAAGTCCTTGTAGAGTTCTCTAGTAGTGTTAGTTCACAGAGTTCTCTACAAGTATAATTTTTAGACTTATCAATAACTCATAACTGAAATAATTTAATTTAATAAATTATTTTGGTAAAATACTTTTGACAAATTTATTCTGATTTATTCAAATAAAAATTGGAATCAAATTCAGTCCATTTTGGACAAACTGGGTATTTATTTGACATCTCGATAAGTTAAATTTTTAGTTCTCTACAAAAATTAACAAAATAACTTATCGATATGTCTTTCATATCTTAAAATAACTTCTCGATAGACAAATTCCAAATGTTTATTTTTGAGTTCTCGACAAGTCATTTGAATTTACTATAAATACCCAGACATCTCGATACATACACATACTTACAACTTTCGAGATCTCAAGTGACCTAACTTTTCAATCCAAAACCGATTTCTCTCTTGTTTTTACTTCTTTCTCACTATTTTTTTCTTACCCATTCACTCTCACTAATCAACAATGGCACTCAATATTGTTAGAGCTACTATTCCAGAGAAAGGAACAAACTACCTGGATTTTACTGACGCTAACCAAGCTCCTGATAGTTTCAATGGGTTTGTGAAACTTTTGTCTGAATCTTACCTTGCAGGAGCTTTGACTGCTAACCCAGTTTTGTATCTGGATGTTCTGCATGAGTTTTGGACAACTGCAGTAGTAGGACTGATATGAATGATAACTTTCTCTCTATGGTGGTAACTTGCACAATTGGAGGCCAACAAATAGAGTTCAATGAGCAAGATGTGAATAGAGTTTTGGGACTGCCAACTGTAAACTTGGTGGAGGTGCCAACTCCTGATGAATTGACTGAGTTTATGGACTTCATCAACTATGGTGGAAGAATCAACTTGTCAAGCTTGAACAGGACTAACTTAAGGAAGGAATGGTCCTTTATATTTGATTATGTGGTAAGGGCCTTCACATGCAGGAAGACAGGGTATGACAATATTTCAAGTGTGCTGCAGAAGTTGTGTACTCAATAGCCCACAACAGACACTTGAATGTTGGTCTATTAATCCTGGAAGAACTTGCAACCAGGTTGACCATGCCCTATCTGCTAGAGGTAAGGAATATTCTTTCCTAGATTCATTATGTCTACTTTAAATCATAAAGTCACAGACATACACTTGTTGAATGATATTGATACTAAAATTGGCAACTGTAAGCAAGTGTCCAAAATAATATTTGGTTTACTTACTACAAAGAACAAGGTAAACGTGAGTCTGAAAATCACTCCATATATGATGGAGAGATTTAGGACTTACTCTTACCCAATGCCAGATATGAGATCAAATGTACAGCCTAGCACAACTATGGTCCCTGAACCTGTGGAAGTACAAACACAGGAACTCCCACAGGGACCTTCTCAAGCTGAAACCATTTCTTCAATACCTTTAGTAGCTAGCAAACCAACCACCTCATCTTCTCAAAAGGATGAGGTGAGTAAAAGGAAGAGAAAGGAGGTGACCCTATCAGTTATGACTGAGAGTGGTGAGGACCAAACTGAAGCTGAGTCACCATTGGTCAAAAGATCAATAAAGAGTAAGAAATCTGAGCAGACCACTCAAACCAACTCTGTATCCTCCCAAAAAGATGCAGTTGTAAATATGGGGATCAAACAGACTCTAGATACATCCTCTCAACAGGGCGTGTCTATTGAAAAGAGCATTAACCCCGATGCATCATGTATAGAGTCTGCACAACCTGCACTTGATCAAATCTAAGTGTATGGTAGGAGAAACAAGGATGGCACACACAATGAGAGCACATCTATTGAAGCTCCCTCATCCATTCGGGGGGAGCTTCCAACATTCACTTCTGAGCAACAACTTCTTATCTCACAAATTTCTTTTCCATCTACAACACTTGAATATAATCCTCAAGTGCAAGCTAAATCAAGTGACTTGGTTCAAGAAACCTTTCTCACCACCCAGATACTATAATCAGATGGTGAGAGGCTACTAGCTGGGGTAGACCTTGATGACACCATCAAAACCATGGGGGATTCATCAGTTTTTACTAAAGACCCCATGGAAGTACTAAATGCACCTTCATGTGCAAATTAGTCTTCACAGACTGTTAGGTTTGAGGGTAGTACTCCTGAGAGGGAGCTATCTAAATCATCTCCAATTCAATTGGAGGTTCCTTATGTATGAACAACTCCCCTCAAAATCCTAGCAGAAATTACATTAGCAGTTGATACTAAGAGTACAATTGCCAATGATCCTGCTATAGGGGAGGAAAGTTTATCACTTTCAAGTGACAGTGCTTTCCAAGAAGCACAAGGGTTTGAGGTTGGTGTACATGACAATAACCCGGTCAAATCCCCTCCAATTCAATTGGAGGTTCCTACTACAAGTGGAGGATAACACACTATCATAAACACAGAGCAATCTGTGAGTAAAACTGTGATTTCAGTCACAGGTGGTTCTGATCCCTCAACAGCTCAACCCTCAACCCTCAACCTCACAATCTTAACAATCACACATTCTATCTCAATGGCTGCAAGAATCTGGCTCTCAAACTACATCTATAGATGATCTTCTAGTTGAGCAGATTTCTAGACTGGAAAATATCTCACAGCATCTACTCACTTCTGATATGAGCAATCAAGACTATCAAGCCATCATGCTCACATACAATGAAGATGTTGAAAGACAGAAGGAGAAGATTGTGAATGATGAAGAACATGATGAGAATGTAGATGCCTGGCTGTCTCAGGATTTTATGTTGGAGATGGATCAAGTCTTGGCTAGATTCAGGGATGAGTATGTTACAATTCTTGGCAGCTATGCCAAGGTCTTGACTCCACAAGATGTCTATGATACAGTCGCTGAGGTCTATAAAGCTCAACTCAAGGCTTTTCACCTGTTTGGTAAAGCTCTAGAACTCAAGCTGACTGGTCATGAAGACAAGATAAGAAAGCTGGTAAAGGACAAAATGGATGAGATTATACCATCTCAAGTACAGATCACCTCCAAGTTTAAGCATTTTGCTGATCAAATGTCAAGGATGGATCTTACTACAATTGAAAATGAAGTCAAAAATCTCAAACAATCCTTCATCTCTCTTCATACAGTGCTCCAACAACAAATCACTCATTCAAATGACACAAAGGTCAAGCTGGAACAACTTCATCAAAGAAGATATGAGCCTTCAGCCTTGCTCATGGATGGCATCAAACAGGTTGTGGAAGCAACCTTTGGCTCCAAAAGCTCTCATCCACCTGCATCTACTTCAACAAATCTTCAAATTCAAGCACTTCAACAACAAGTCTCCACTCTGCAAACCTCTAATGACAATCTCACAGCTCGGGTGCAAGCTCTCACTACTCTAGTGCAAAGTCAACAGGCTGACATTCAAACCTTCTTGGACTCCCACAAGCACCTTCAAATGCAAAACTCTGTTTCCTTGGGAGCCATTACGGGAAAGCTAAACATTCCATTGCATGCACTGCCTGAAGCTGTGAGGCTAGAACTGCCAACTCCCCTAATCATGCCTGTCACCAAGACTAAGGGGGAGATGGAAGCTAGGATTCGACAATCCAAGGATGCTGGCAAGTCAAAAGAAGTCATCTCTACAACTCAACATGGTCAAAGTTCTTCAATAGTTCAAATCACTCATGATGTTGGAAAAGAAAGACTCTTGAAAGCTGCAGAAGGACCTTTTCAAGATAATTAATTTAATGAACTTCTGACAGTCTTGAGGGTGTCTCTTCACAACAATTATGCTACATACAAGAAATCTTTGGCCAAAAATATAAAATTTCTCAGAGTGGTGCTAGTCAAGGTTGACAACTTTCTAGAAAAGAGAATAGTGGCAAATGTAAATGACTGTGGACTGGACAGATGTCTCCAGGTGTCTCTCACCAATCTTCAAAAACTGAGAGCATCTGAGATGGATGTAATAATTGTCAAAGTAGACAGAGTTATTCCAGAGGACATCCAGCTGCTAAAGGAACTCAGAAATGCTCAGATAGCTACTTTCCCTGAAACCTATCTTCATCCAAGCAGGGGGATTGCCTACATAGGCCCACAAACCAGAAAGTGCAGACACTTCACAGTTCCTAAACATTATGTGAGGAATAACTTGAGATTGATCGTGACCCTTGAAACTGATCTAAATACCAAAATCAACAAAAAGCCTGAAGATGAGGAAATGATCAGGATCTTGGGGAGATATCTACAAAATGTTGAAACTATGTTGCCCACAACATACTACAATTTGAAGGAAGACAAGGATGATGATGAGCAGAAAGATGACAATCAAAAGCCTTCTGGTTCAAATCTAAGTCAAGCCTCTAAAGCAACTAGTGGCAAGGACAAAAGTCAAGTAGAGAAGAAGGAGGTTGAAAAGAGAGGAAGTGAGAGGATAAGTAAAAAGAATCATGATGGCTCAGAACCACACCAAACCCTAAAAATCCAAACACAACTTGCTCAACCTTTAGCTAAATCTTCAAAGTCAACAACCTCAAACATCAAACCACCTCAATCCTCTAAGCCAAAATTTCTATACAGACAAACTGCTAACTCTTTTCTAAAAATACCAATCACCACAAGCCAAACATCTCTTAAGAAAATCTCAACCTTACCTTCTGTCAAACCATCACACAAAACTCATTTCAAGTCTGTTGGGAGAAAACCTAAGAAAGCTAAGCCTACAGAAAAAGTTAAAGTTACTGAAAGGGCCATCTGGAATTGTTTCAAGCAGGATGATTTTCTACCCTTAAACTGGTGCAGTTCAGATGAAGTCTATTTTCAACAATTGGCTGAGGAAATAGTTAGAGTATGGGTTGTTACTTTAAAGGAAGTAAGAATCTACTTTCAAGATAGGTCCTTCACTTTTCTGGGCAGCAATTTGATGAAAACTCTCTCTCCAACTGAAATCAAGAGAGTGATAAGTTTGTTGAAAGATAAGGATACTGCAACAAGATCATGGAGATCAGTTATAGCTGAATGGTTGATTGCAAGAGAGCAAAAAAGAACAAGGGGTATAGCAGAGTATGAGGAGAAAATGAGAAAGTATGATGAAGAAATTGAGATGTAAATCAAAAGATCAGAAGAACTTAAAGCTAAAGGGATGAGCAGAATTTCTAAAGATGGAAGATTTCTGAATGTAAAAGCTGGCTCATTATCAAAATTCAGAATTGAAATGTTAGATGGTTATCCAAAGCAAGACAGACTCAAGCTGATAGAAGCACTAACAGGGACTCCAATTATAGAGGAACATGAAATTCTTGTATATTTAAAGGACCTCATTAGAGAAGAATCAAAAGTTCCAGTCTTTGTCTAATGCTTGTAAATACTCAAACTCTAAATCATCTAATGTACAATTGCTGTAATTGTGTCAATCTTTATATCAATCTTATTTTCCATTATAACTTTGGGTTAGTCTTGTTAACATGCATGAATTTGTGTTAAACAATCTTCTCACAAATTGGGAGAGATTGTTGTGCAAGACATGCATGTACAATAACAAGACTAAGTCAAATTGACAACCCTAAGTAAGTTGTATTGTAATCTTAGTTTGCATTTTATACTTGTAACATTTAAAGTCTGTAAAATTATCAAAGGAGCAGACTTGAGTCTTTTTCTTTAAACAGTATCAAGCCTAAGAATTCTATCTGAAAGAAGATCAAGAAGATCATGCCTCAGAAGAATTATGAAGAAGCTTGGAGTTGAATAAATCTGTTTTGGGGAAAATGTTCTAAGTCAAGATCTCTACAAGTCACGGATTTTGTGTTATAGAGAAGTCATTCGAGAACTCTAGAATGACTTATAGAGAACTCAGGAAACCTACTAGAGAACTCAGAGATATCGACAAGCCAAATTAAAGACATGAAGATTGGAGATATCGACAAGTCATTTCTTCACTAGAGAACTCAGAGTTATCGACAAGTCAACATTCATTAGAGAACTCTGAGTTATCGATAAGTCAAAATTTCACTAGAGAACTCAGAGATATCTATAAGTCAAAATTCACTAGAGAACTCTGAGTTATTGACAAGTCAAAATTGACTAGAGAACTCTGAGTTATCGACAAGTCTATAAGTCACCAGAGAACTCAGAGATATCGATAAGTCAAAGTGAAGATATGAAAATTAGAGATCTCAATAAGCCAAATTCTCTTATAAAGAACTCAAAGACCTCTACAAGTCAAATTAACTATAGAGTATTAGAGATCTCGATAAGTCATTATACTTATCGAGATGTAAAGATCTCTATATGCCTAACTGGAGATCTCGAGGTAAAATCTCAAAGTACAAATTGCAGACCAGTTCAATATCCAAGATTAACAATCAACAAATAATCCAACCAGTTGGATTGACAAGTCTACAAAAAGCAGCTTGAAGAGTGTGCAGTATCAAGGGTGAAGATTAACTGACATAGGAAGATCAAAGTTAATATAGTATGCAAAGATATGCTAAGCCAGAAATGGAAGATATACTTTTCCTAAAATGGAATGATTAGTGACAGCTTACTAAATTTAATAGCATGTCTTATTATACACTGTGTAAACCAGCAGTTAACTGAAATATAAAGTTAACACTGGTCCTTTGTTAGTTGTAACACAATTTAGATAAAAAATCTTGTATTCTCTCAAGGAAGAAGCTAAGCTCTTTATCAACAAAGAGCCTAGAAATTTTTTAGCAAAACATTCTTAATTTAAATATAAAATTAAGTGAGTTTTGAAAGATATGTGTTCACTTCTATTGCTTGTTTAAATTCAGTATTAACACATATCACTGCAAGATTTACATTTACTTTGTTCAAATCATAAATAGTTCAAGAAAAGCATAAAACACAAAAACACATTCACCCCCCCCCCTTGTGCGTAATTCATTACCTAACAATGTGGAAGATACTTGTCATAAGGGTTTGAGAATCGAAAAAATTCTAATTATGAATAAATTTCGAGTGTGTTCTTCAAGAAATTGTTAGGCTTTCCGACTCAAGTAAGTGAGTTATGGTGAATTTGACGCTCATGACTGAGCCAGCGACGAAGGTTCCGTATGGAAAGACATAAGTGGAGATGAAGGAATGGTGATCTAACTGCAAAATTTTTAAGAAGTAATGTTTTAAAACCAATTAAATTTTCATAAGATAATGATAATGTTTGTTGAGACCATGTGTTGGTTATCAGAAGTTAAACAAGTTAACTATTAAGAATAAACACATATTGTCAAGAATAAATGAGTTGTTCCATCAGTTGAAAGGTGCAGTATAATTTCTTAAAATTATTTATATACAAGTGTCAACAATAGAAAATAAGATTAAAAGATATCCTTAAAACGGATTTATGAACATGTATAAGTAATATGAATTGTTAATTAGAGAGCTTGAATTGAAAAAGGAACTAGAAGAATCCTAGAATCAAGTTTTTGAGAAATAGTAGAATAATCTTATATTCATTAGTGATATTTTGTGATATTCTGAAAGAATTGAGATAAGGTATGGTTATATTAATTAATTGTTTGTTTATGACCTTAATTCGATTAAAATATGTATGTTATGTTAGTTAATAGTATATGGGGTTATCAGCATGATATATTTTGAAGTATGGAGAAATGATGAGTTTGGTTGATGGTGGTTGATTGAGATGGTTGTTGGTTGTTGGTTGATTGTTGGTGTCGGCTTGAGTCCGACTGGTTGTCAACAATACAGAGGGGATGCTACCCAAATTTTTGGAAAATACCCTACTTCTAAAGGAAGAAAATATACTTTCATGTGTTATTGATTTTCCGGTTGATACTCCAAATGATTGCGATTTCAGTTTTTGAAAAAAGGTTTCTATAACCTAACCGACTTCATATAATTGGTTTTGATATCATCTAGCTAGTCATTACTTGGTTCAATTAATCAATTAAAATGAGTTAATTGATTGATTTTATCAACTAATGATCAGTTAGATGGAAATCGCTTCCAATTAGATTAAGTTACTTTTCCAATGCGATTTTCAGATCTGAAATCAAAGCAATTAGGAATTTGGAAAAAGTAAGGACGCCAGTAAAATTCAGAAGTTTAGTGGAATTAGCGCGATATTACTGCAAATTTGTGCAGGGCTTTATCTAGATGAATATGCCCTTTTGTAATAGACAAAAGAAATAAGAAGTTGTTTGTACATGCAAGTGAGAAGAATATTTTCAAGAACTAAAGGTTCAAGATAAAGCAAAGAGAAGGAAGAAGGAATAAAGAAGAGATTGATATCTGCACCAATATGGATGTTGTTAGACAATAAAAAAGGTTTTATCATTTACAATGATATTTCATGAAGAATTTGGCTGTATATATATACAGAGCAATAAAGTAATGATAAATACTTAAAAATACCAGAAGATTATGAATAAAAGTATTCGACATATGATAGGAATTGACGATGATAGTATGTGAGTTAAAGATGTGGAAGCCCGGATTATTAAAGGAAAAGTACGGAAATTACACAGACTCCAAAAATTTGAAATATATCTTCAATTAGAGAAAGTCAAATATAAGACAAGGATGAGGGTTAGAATTGATTAAAGATGATAGTTATAGTTGATTGAAAAAGATAATTGCATGATTAACAGTTAATTGAGCAACGCGAAACTGAAAGATGGATTTTGTTAATTTTATTAGCAAGGATAGTAAAAGAGTTCGAATAGTTAGGAATTGAAAACTTTCATGCCAAAGTCATCCACAGGAATAGTTTATATAATGATGAACCAGTCAGTACTATTGGAAAGAAAGATTCGCATATGATAAGAAGAAATAATGAGCTAGGGGAATGGAGCACTTAACTGAGAAAGGAAGCGGAATCAAAAGGATGATAGAGAAACTTTACAAGATGCCCCATGATATAGATAATATATGGGTATTATGTGTGACAGAAGTAAAGTGAAGAATTTGATGAAACATTTGTAAATTGAGATAGGGAATGCATTACGGGAGTACAATTAAGTAGTGAAAGTTAAAATAAGATATTAACGACCAGGTACGAAAAGAAAATATTGATAGACTTGGTATAAGAAAGGAGATTGTGGAATATATAAGTAAATGTTATATTTAACGAAGAATCAAGACCAACATCAAAGGCCGAATATATTATCGTAACCATTTTGGAAATGAGTACATCTCGTTAAGGGACGTCGTAGTAAAATCACTTGAGAACCAAAGCCGAAGGAAGCGTTGTTTGAATTATTATTGATAGGTTAACCAAACCTAATCATTCTCTTTTATTAATGAACAATATTACCCGATAACTAAGTTCGATACAGCTTAAAGGAGATTGTGGCATGTCATCAGATTCAAGTATTGATTGTAATTAATCGATATTATTATTTGATTTAAGATATTGGTCGAGATATTGAGAATATTGTGAACTATGTTGAATCGGAATAGTATAAACCACCCAAGGATAAACAAGCACCAAGTAGAACAATCTAAAGATAGGAATATGGATAAACATCGGTAACTCGAGAAATTTAAGTTGTTCCGCGAATATGATAAAATATATAGATGTAGAAGAAGACTTTCTAATGATATGGCAAGAAGAAAGGAATAAACGTTATATGTGACTAGACGTCAAGGAAGAGCATTGCAGTAAGTTCCGTATGAGAACTTCCTAGAACTTAAATAAAGGATAACACGAGTTAAAGTATTGTTGTGATGTCTCCCGATTAGTATATTTTCCTCTAAATAGCAAAAAGTTTTTGTGGCGCCCTCCAAACCCGGGTCAGAAGTTTGGGGTCCACACACACACCTTAATTATAACCTGCTTATAACAATAATAAAGATACTAATAATATATGCAATGACCCTACTTACCAACCACCACGGACCGCAACAGGTTAAATTATGCACACAAGCCAAACACACTAATATATTACAAACCGTTCAAATCCCAACTATTTCAAATTCAAACTGAGTATTAAACATTATTACAAACTTTTACAAACTTAAATTATTCCAAAAGAAGCCTACTAGCTCAGCTTTCTCAACCTGAACCCCTAGCTCTCGCGCTGGACTGGGGATCCTCTTTACCAACTGCTTTCTTTTTAACTGGAAAGAATATAAACAACATCGCACAAATGAGCTAACTAGCTCAGCAAGTCACAATGACAAAACTGAGAATAATGATCATCAGGTGAATATGGTTATGATATCAAGTGAACAATGGATTATGATTTAGAATTGGATATTATAATTTTAATTTAAACTAAGGTTAGGCTGCTGATCAGTCACGCACTAACCCCGAGCAAGGCACACAGCATTGCTCTAACTACTGGATCCAAGGCACACATTGGCCTAACTTGACCATTATATGGTCTGACCACGAATCTGGTACACAATTTTATAAAAACAATCCAATTCTAGCATAATAACAGAATATGCAATAATAAACAATAATCGAAATCATTAACAACAATAAATGTTTAACAATGAAAGGGTTTCAATCCTTGTAAGGATCAACAAGGTACTTTCAAAGCTTGAATGCTGGGTAATGAAAGAATTGGATGACAAAAGAAACAACGTTTCAGGGTTTCAAGGATTTGGTCTTTCAAAGCATAAGATATCATGGATTGAGTATATAATAATTCAGTTCAGTGTCTGGTATTTAGTTTGTATGTATTTGTGGAGTAGTATCGTAAATTTGTGGTTCGTGTTTGGGTATACAATAATCAATGGCTTAGAAAGAATATGGTTCATAGCTCAAGAACAATAACTGAAATCAGGATTTAGGTTTCCGTGCTTCAAAGCACTTGCAATGTCAACAAGACTATCAAGAATTACAATATCTCGAGAAAGTTCAGAACACTTGCCTGATATTAGCTTACTATCCTGCACTTGCTTTCAATCACAATTGTCTTACTCCTCAACTACCTGTTTCCCTTTCCTACGCCTTGCCTCTTCTGCTCACATATCATAAGCATCTATCAATCATCAACTCACAGGATTCTATTCAACACATACTTCTATCTACTCTTCGTTTTACCCAAATCCGATTAACGGATTGAAATCTATGCAATAACCAAGTAAACACCGAATATATAGACCGATAGTCAAACAACAGGTCACGTATAACACATAATACATCACGTAATCAATGACATATCATCTATAAAGAAGTCTCGGGTCATAAATATGCTTTCGGGTATTTAAAATGATTTTTAAAACATTTTTCGGAATTAAAACGGGTCGTTGGATCAATTTCGGGTTAATAAACAGGGTTCGGTTGGCCCATTTTGGCTCCGAAATAATTTTAGAATAATTATCGAGCCTTGGAAATAATTTAGAATAATATTTTAAAGCTCGAAACTATTTTTCAGAATTTTTAAATCATTTTTAAATAATTAAATCTAATTAAATAACTAATTAAAATCAATTAATAATTAATTAAATCAATTAATCAATTAATTTTCAAATTAATTGACCAATTAATCAATTATAAATTAACTGAAATTAATTAACTAATTAATTCAGATTTATTTGTGAATTAAAAATAATTTTCGGAATTAAAATAATAATTTTCAGAATTTTCAGAAATTAAAAATGAATTTTTATAATAAAAATAAAATAGGAAATATGATTTTTAAACATTTTATAAACAGGAATCCTATTTTTGAAAACTTTGCAAACTACAAGGACTAAACTTCACCATCTTCAAAAATACAGGGACTAAAATGCAATGTTACAGTTTCAGTCGCCGGAAAATCGGGGGTGGCCGGAGAAGACGATCCCGGCGTCCTCACCCCACCAATACCTCCAGATCAACACTACACAACACCAGGAACTTGTTCATGCATTTAAAACATTCTAATCATCCCTGTTCTGGCCGGAAATTGGCCAAGAACATCGTCGGTTTCCGGCGAACATCGCAAATCTTTAAAACACAACTCTCTTCGATTCAAGCATCCTCTGTTAACGAGCTATATATCAATCGATTGCAAATTTTATAAGGAACACAACCCACTATAAATCAACAGCTAATAACCCCTGAATCAAAAACCCCCAAATTTCAATTGAAAACATTCATACGGGTTATAAACCCTAATTTTGAAATTCGAAAATTAAACCCACTTTTGAGCATGTTATTGAACTCCAAATCAGACGTATGACATATGAAAATCATCAGGAAAACAAGCTCTACAACATGCAATCATCAAATCATACAAACAATCATCCGAACAAAAATTCATATTTTTAATAAAATAAATTCGAAAATAAATAAATTTTTAGAAAAATACCCTTGATTTCTGCAGTGAAATAAAGCTCAGAATCTGATAGAACACCTCAAATCCTTCGTTTTGGTTACTCAAGCTTTAAAAACAGAGATCGGTAACGCCTTCGTTTTGCTGTTTGATTCTTAGAACAGTTTATGTAATTAGGGTTTTTCTCTGAAAATTATATAATTAACTATCTGCAAATGATTTTGATACGAAATAAAATACGGAAAAAGGCTATTTATAATTACGGAAAATTTGTATCCCGTTGGATCATTCTGGATATAAAACAGTACTTTTATCTGTAAAAACTGATCCAAACGGTATCGGTTTTCGGGATAATTATCCAAATTAGTACAATTTGTACTGCGGTCTTGGTCTCAGCGCCTGGTTACACGTATTACGAAGTGATAATTGGGATAGTTTAATAAAAAGCTCCCGTTTATCGAAAATACGGGTTTTATTGATTTACCGAAACGAATATTGTATCGAAAATGTTGCGCCGGGACCCGCACAGGACAAACCGTAAGCCGGATCGAAAAAGTCGAAACATGAAAAATGCTCGGAATATTACAATTAGGTTAGGAAGGAGTTCTCGGAAGAATTTCGGGTTCCAAAAACATAACAACGGTTGACGTCGGTTGGTTCCCGTTTTTATAAAATAGATTTTAATTACCCGAAATTTTTTTTTAGAAATTTCATATGATTCTTATAAATCTATAAATCAACATAAAAATAATTAGGAAGATATGACAATTATCTATATTTTATTTTGGACATATAAAAATTAAAATACTCAATTAATATTATTTTTGAATATTCAAGTACAGATAACACTTAACAATTAACTCACAGAATAGATACTGGGCACACATAATAATATCAAAAATAATTACACGATATATCCCGGATATTACATCCTTCCCCCCTTAAAAGGATTCTGTCCTCAGAATATCCTAAGAAAACAAATGAGGGTACTTTTCTCTCATATCACTTTCTAACTCCCAGGTTGACTCTTCAACCTTTGGGTTTCTCCACAATACTCTTACTAACTTTACCACTTTATTTCTCAATACTTTCTCTCTTGCCTCTAGAATCTCTATCGGACACTGTACATATGATAAATCTGCCTGAAGCTCTATTGGCTCATATTCTATTACATGCCTGGAGTCTGGATTATATTTCTTGAGCATCGATACATGAAAAACATTGTGAATGTGCTCCATGTGCGGAGGTAACGCCAATTCGTAAGCTACTTTGCCAACGCGCTTTAGGATCTCAAAAGGTCCGACATATCTTGGGTTTAGCTTCCCTTTTTTCCCAAACCTCGTTAGTCCTTTCCACGGTGATACTTTCAATAATACTAAGCTTCCTTCTTCAAATTCCATATCTTTTCTTGACTGGTCTGCATATTTCCTTTGACGATCTTGTACGGCTATTAATCTTTTCTGGATAATTTCAACAACTTCCTTTGTCTGTTGCACCAATTCAGGTCCGAGTATTTTGCGTTCTCCTACTTCATCCCAATATATTGGAGATCTACATTTGCGTCCATAAAGGGCTTCATAGGGTGGCATTCCAATGCTGGCATGATAACTGTTGTTGTAAGCAAACTCTACCAGGGGTAAATGTTCGTCCCAACTTCCTTTGAAATCAATAGCACAAACACGTAACATATCCTCGATTGTCTGGATCGTTCTTTCACTTTGGCCATCCGTTTGGGGGTGATAAGTTGTACTCATATTCAGTCTTGTTCCCAAACATTCTTGAAAACTCTTCCAGAATCTTGAATTAAACCTTGGATCTCGATCAGATACGATAGACACTGGAACTCCATGACGAACTACAATTTCTTTTAGGTACATATGGACCAACTTGTCGAGCGAAAATCTTTCATTTATAGGCAGAAAATGAGCTGACTTGGTAAGTCTATCCACTATAATCCAAATGGCATCATGATTATCCTTTGTCCTTGGTAATCCAACTATGAAATCCATGGTAATATGTTTCCACTTCCATTCTGGAATCTCCAATGGTTGTAGCAATCCGCTTGGTCTCTGATGCTCTGCTTTAACTCTCTGACAGGTATAGCATTTGCTAATCCATTCCGTAATTTCCCTCTTCATATCTGGCCACCAATAATTCTTCTTTAAATCTCTGTACATTTTAGTACTCCCTGGATGGATGGAATATCTTGAACTATGTGCTTCTTGTAAAATTTCATTCTTTAACTCCGTCACTGGTGGAATCCAGATTCTAGATGAAAATCTCAAAATGCCTTGATCATCCTTCTGCGTGCATAATTCTTCACCTACCAAACGATTTATATCTTGATCCATTACATCTTTTTGACATTTCTTTATTTTCTCCAACAACTCCTGCTGGAAAGTCATACTGTACACTTTCGCTTCCTCAGGCTCGCAAACTCTAATTTCCAATTCCAATTTCTGAAATTCCCTATATATATCTTCAGGTACTGATAATTCATTTAACTTTTCCTTCCGACTTAATGTGTCTGCCACCACGTTCGCCTTACTGGGATGATAATTAATCGAGCAATCATAATCCTTGATCAATTCTAACAATCTCCTTTGCCTCATATTAAGTTCCTTCTGGGTAAATATATATTTCAAACTTTTGTGATCCGTGAAAATCTCACACTTTTCTCCATACAAATAATGTCTCCAAATCTTCAAAGCAAAAACTATAGCTGCTAGCTCCAAGTCATGAGTAGGATACTTTTGTTCGTGTGGTTTCAATTGCCTTGACGCATACGCAATCATCTTATCGTGCTGCATAAGAACACATCCTAATCCTTTGTAGGAAGCATCGCTATAAATTACGAAATTCCCTTGATCGTCTGGAAGTGACAAAACAGGTGTTGTGATTAATCTCCGCTTCAATTCCTGAAAACTTTCTTCGCACTTGTCATTCCATATAAACTTTTCATTCTTTCGTGTAAGCTTTGTTAATGATGTGGCAATCCTTGAGAAATTCTGAACGAATCGTCGATAATATCCTGCCAATCCCAAGAAACTTCTTACCTCAGTGGGTGTTCTCGGTCTTTCCCAATTCATAATTGCCTCGATCTTTGCTGGGTCCACTTTGATCCCTTCGTTACTGACTATGTGTCCTAAGAACTGAACTTCTTGTAGCCAAAACTCACACTTCGACAATTTAGCATATAACTACTTTTTCCTTAAAATCTCCAAAGTTGTCCTTAAATGTTCCGCATGATCCTCCTTCATCTTTGAATAGATCAAAATATCGTCTATAAATACTATAACGAACTTGTCCAAATATTCCTTGAAAATTCTGTTCATCAGGTCCATAAACGCTGCTGGGGCGTTGGTCAATCCAAAAGACATCACTAAAAACTCGTAATGTACATACCTTGTTCTGAAAGCTGTCTTTGGTATATCTTCTGGTTTGATTTTCAGTTGATGATATCCCGATTTTAAATCGATTTTGGAGAAATACTTGGCTCCCTTCAATTGGTCAAACAAATCATCAATTCTGGGTAACGGATACTTATTCTTAATTGTCAATTTGTTGAGCTCCCTATAGTCGATGCACAGTCTCATGCTTCCATCTTTCTTCTTGACAAATAATACCGGGGCTCCCCACGGGGATACGCTGGGTCTGATTACTCCTTTCTCTAACAATTCCTACAATTGCTTTGCTAGCTCTTTCATCTCAACAGGCGCCATTCTGTACGGGGCTTTGGATACTGGTTCTGTTCCAGGTGCTAAGTCGATCGCAAATTCAATTTCTCTATCTGGAGGAAGTCCTGGCAATTCGTCAGGAAATACGTCTGAAAATTCATTCACTACTGGGATATCTTCAAGTTTTGCTGGCTCCTGACTTTTGTCAATCACGTATGCTATGAAATGCTCGCATCCTTGCCGTAGTAACTTCTTGGCTTGAATCATCGTTAAGAACTTCTTTACTTGTTTCTGACCTTTGAACGTTACTATTCTTTCGTCTGGCGTTTTCACCATTACTTTCTTATTTCGACAATCTATCTGAGCATCAAGCTTATATAACCAATCCATCCCTAATATCACATCAAATTCTCCTAACTTAAATGGTATCAAATCTACACAAAACTTACTACCAAAAATCTCAACCTCACAATTCTCACAAACTTGATTCACAGCTACACGTTCTTGATTTGCTAACTCCACAGTCATTATTTCATTTAAGCACTCAACTGGACAATTTAATTTACTAACAAAATCTTGTGAAATAAACGATCGAGTTGCTCCCGAGTCTATTAACACTTTGGCACATAAAGAATTCACATTAAGCGTACCTGCCACGACATCCGTATCCTGGATAGCATCCTTCACTGACATGTCGAAAACTCTAGCCCTTGGAGTCTCATTTACTGCTGGGGTAGATCCCATAATTCTCAATGCATTACTAACTGGGGCTGGTGTCTTGCAATCCCTGGCTATATGTCCTGGCTTCCCACATTTAAAGCATGTAAATCCAATGACTGGAACTTTCACTGCTGGATTCCGGATAGGTTGATCTTTATTTGCTGGCTCTCTTGCTGGCTGATTTCGGCACTCCCTCGAGTAGTGCCCTTTCTGGTTGCATTTAAAACATACCACATTCAACTTGTTACAAACTCCTCCATGCTTCTTTCCACATACTTGACAATCTGGAAAAGTTAATCTCAACTGATTCGGCGGATTCACATTAGCTGGACGATTGCCCTGACCTCCGTCTCCTGTATTTTGTCTCCTGAAATTAAAATTTCTCCCTGACTGAAACTTGCCCTTCTTAAAATTTGGAAACTTCCCTGTTTGTGACTGACCCTCACTTCCCTCAACTTTCCTTTTCTTGCTTTCCTTATCTTTCTGGAACATCTCACTCTCTGTCTCTGCGATCATAGCTTTCTGTACAACCCCGACGTAGGTATCCAATTCAAAAATAGCTACCTTCCCCCTAATCCATGGCTTCAAGCCTTGCTGGAATCTCTTAGCTTTCTTTCTATCAGTATCAACATACGACGGCACATACCTTGACAATTCCTCAAACTTCCCTTCATAATCTGTTACCGACATATTCCCTTGCTTTAACTCTAAAAACTTCAGCTCTATTTGATCCTGAACAAACTGAGGAAAATACTTTTCTAAAAACAATTCCTTGAACCTTTCCCAACTAATAACATATGTGCCTTCCAATGTCTTCACCATTTCCCACCAATAGGTGGCCTCATTCTTCAGATAGTAACTTGCAAACTCAACCTTCTGTTCCTCTTTCACTTTCACTAAGGCAAATGCCTTTTCTATTTCCTTTAACCAAACATTTGCTTCAATTGGCTCTAAGGAACCCTTGAATTCTGGTGGGTTTATTGCCTGAAAAGTTTTGAAAGTTACCTGGGGATTGGTCTGTCTCTGCTGTTGTTGTGCCAGGTGAATTGTTTGTTGGGCCAAGATTTGAAGAATCTGGGCTATTGCTGGGTCCATGGGTCCTGGGTTCACATTCTGGTTTATATCATTTTGATTGTTATTGTTGTTGTTGTTGGTTTCTTCATTCTGGGTGTTGGTGCGGGTATTTCTTTTGGGAGGCATATTTTGTAAAGAATCAATCAATTTATTTAGCTTTTGAATCAAATATTTGCATAAAAGAAAAGTTTTGTAAAACAGGAATATATCTTTTTGAAAACAGTTGTAACTAAGTAAATTGCATGCTTCTTTACAAAATATAAACAGTTATGGAAAACAGGGCACATGGTATCACAGGGTATACTGGTATAATAAATAAGGTAAAGTAAAACAGGTGCGATAAAGTAAATGACAGTGTTGGAAAGGAAAAAGGTACTGATATATATAGATCAAAAGTTTTAAGGTAGTACAAGCGTAAAGACGCTTCGAAAGTAAAAGCAAAAAGGGTACAACAACCTACTCACTAGTCAGCATCGCTAGTATATAAATACAACTCAAAAGTCTTCTGATACACACTACACACTACTGTCCATACTACATAACCATACAACACTACTCAGTATCTCCATCTCTGAATCTCTGGCTCATGGCAAATCTGGACCTCCTATCTGCTCAAGCTCCTCTAGAACCCACTTAGCCCACTCTACTAGGAAATCAGGGGTGATGTCCTCATGTGTAACCTCAGCAATCCTCACAGCAGCTGCTCTACGAAACGCCTGAAGCCTCTCCCTAAGTCGCCTCTCACCACTCCCCATCTCTCTGGTACGCATGATATGCAATAACTCCTGGATCTGACCCTGTAGGAATCGTTGCTCCATAAGGCAAGCCTCAAACTGATGATATGGGACAGGATAGGAAGAGAACTGGAAAGGTACTCCTGTGACTGAATGACTAGTAAAGCTTGAATCAGCAGGTGGGGGTCCTCTGACAGGTGGCCTCATGCCTGGGGGTGGAATAGCCTGTAGTGGTACGGACTGCAACATCGGTGGAGGTAGAATAGCCAATGCTGGTGGAATCACAGGACGTGGATCCGATGCTGGTGCTCCAACTGAAGGCTCTGAGTGATCAGCTGATACGGGAATAAAAGAGTAGGCCATCTCTGCTATCTGAAATTATATCGTAATATAAGAATCTCGTACCATAACGCAATTTACGCTAATACCTGATATACCGAAACACTCAACCTCTCAACGTTCTATCATCCTATGCCTTACTTCTAATCCTATCCCTCTACCCATTCCCGTCAACCTAGGCTTGTGTCAGTGACTTATAACCTGTAGCTCTGATACCAAACCTGTGGCGCCCTCCAAACCCGGGTCAGAAGTTTGGGGTCCACACACACACCTTAATTATAACTTGCTTATAACAATAATAAAGATACTAATAATATATGCAATGACCCTACTTACCAACCACCACGGACCGCAACAGGTTAAAGTATGCACACAAGCCAAACACACTAATATATTACAAACCGTTCAAATCCTAACTATTTCAAATTCAAACTGAGTATTAAACATTATTACAAACTTTTACAAACTTAAATTATTCCAAAAGAAGCCTACTAGCTCAGCTTTCTCAACCTGAACCCCTAGCTCTCGCGCTGGACTGGGGATCCTCTTTACCAACTGGTTTCTTTTTAACTGGAAAGAATATAAATAACATCGCACAAATGAGCTAACTAGCTCAGCAAGTCACAATGACAAAACTGAGAATAATGATCATCAGGTGAATATGGTTATGATATCAAGTGAACAATGGATTATGATTTAAAATTGGATATTATACTTTTAATTTAAAACCAAGGTTAGGTTGCTGATCAGTCACGCACTAATCCCGAGCAAGGCACACAACATTGCTCTAACTACTGAATCCAAGGCACACATTGGCCTAACTTGACCATTATATGGTCTGACCACGAATCTGGTCCACAATTTTATAAAAACAATCCAATTCTAGCATAATAACAGAATATGCAATAATAAACAATAACCGAAATCATTAACAACAATAAATGTTTAACAATGGAAGGGTTTCAATCCTTATAAGGATCAACAAGGTACTTTCAAAGCTTGAATGCTGGGTAATGAAAGAATTGGATGACAAAGGAAACAACGTTTCAGGGTTTCAAGGATTTGGTCTTTCAAAGCATAAGATATCATGGATTGAGTATATAATACTTCAGTTCAGTGTTTGGTATTTAGTTTGTATGTATTTGTGGAGTAGTATCGTAGATTTGTGGTTCGTGTTTGGGTATACAATAATCAATGGCTTAGAAAGAATATGGTTCATAGCTCAAGAACAATAACTGAAATCAGGATTTAGGTTTCCGTGCTTCAAAGCACTTGCAATGTCAACAAGACTATCAAGAATTATAATATCTCGAGAAAGTTCAGAACACTTGCCTGATATTAGCTTACAATCCTGCACTTGATTTCAATCACAATTGTCTTACTCCTCAACTACATGTTTCCCTTTCCTACGCCTTGCCTCTTCTGCTCACATATCATAAGCATCTATCAATCATCAACTCACAGGATTCTATTCAACACATACTTCTATCTACCCTTCGTTTTACCCAAATCCGATTAACGGATTGAAATCTATGCAATAACCAAGTAAACACCGAATATATAGACCGATAGTCAAACAACAGGTCACGTATAACACATAATACATCACGTAATCAATGACATATCATCTATAAAGAAGTCTCGGGTCATAAATATGCTTTCGGGTATTTAAAATGATTTTTAAAACATTTTTCGGAATTAAAACGGGTCGTTGGATCAATTTCGGGTTAATAAACAGGGTTCGGTTGGCCCATTCTGGCTCCGAAATAATTTTAGAATAATTATCGAGCCTTGGAAATAATTTAGAATAATATTTTAAAGCTTGAAACTATTTTTCAGAATTTTTAAATCATTTTTAAATAATTAAATCTAATTAAATAACTAATTAAAATCAATTAATAATTAATTAAATCAATTAATCAATTAATTTTCAAATTAATTGACCAATTAATCAATTATAAATTAACTGAAATTAATTAACTAATTAATTCAGATTTATTTGTGAATTAAAAATAATTTTCAGAATTAAAATAATAATTTTCAGAATTTTCAGAAATTAAAAATGAATTTTTATAATAAAAATAAATAGGAAATATGATTTTTAAACATTTTATAAACAGGAATCCTATTTTTGAAAACTTTGCAAACTACAGGGACTAAACTTCACCATCTTCAAAAATACAGGGACTAAACTACAATGTTGCAGTTTCAGTCGCCGGAAAATCGGGGGTGGCCGGAGAAGACGATCCCGGCGTCCTCACCCCACCAACACCTCCAGATCAACACTACACAACACCAGGAACTTGTTCATGCATTTAAAACATTCTAATCATCCCTGTTCTGGCCGGAAATTGGCCAAGAACATCGCCGGTTTCCGGCGAACATCGCAAATCTTTAAAACACAACTCCCTTCGATTCAAGCATCCTCTGTTAACGAGCTATATATCAATCGATTGCAAATTTTATAAGGAACACAACCCACTATAAATCAACAGCTAATAACCCCTGAATCAAAACCCCCCAAATTTCAATTGAAAACATTCATACGGGTTATAAACCCTAATTTTGAAATTCGAAAATTAAACCCACTTTTGAGCATGTTATTGAACTCCAAATCAGACGTATGACATATGAAAATCATCAGGAAAATAAGCTCTACAACATGCAATCATCAAATCATACAAACAATCATCCGAACAAAAATTCATATTTTTAATAAAATAAATTCGAAAATAAATAAATTTTTAGAAAAATACCCTTGATTTCTGCAGTGAAATAAAGCTCAGAATCTGATAGAACACCTCAAATCCTTCGTTTTGGTTACTCAAGCTTTAAAAATAGAGATCGGTAACGCCTTCGTTTTGCTGTTTGATTCTTAGAACAGTTTATGTAATTAGGGTTTTTCTCTGAAAATTATATAATTAACTATCTGCAAATGATTTTGATACGAAATAAAATACGGAAAAAGGCTATTTATAATTACGGAAAATTTGTATCCCGTTGGATCATTCTGGATATAAAACAGTACGTTTATCTGTAAAAACTGATCCAAACGGTATCGGTTTTCGAGATAATTATCCAAATTAGTACAATTTGTACTGCGGTCTTGGTTTCAGCGCCTGGTTACACGTATTACGAAGTGATAATTGGGATAGTTTAATAAAAAGCTCCCGTTTATCGAAAATACGGGTTTTATTGATTTACCGAAACGAATATTGTATCGAAAATGTTACGCCGGGACCCGCGCAGGACAAACCGTAAGCCGGATCGAAAAAGTCGAAACATGAAAAATGCTCGGAATATTATAATTAGGTTAGGAAGGAGTTCTTTGAAGAATTTCGGGTTCCAAAAACATAACAACGGTTGACGTCGGTTGGTTCCCGTTTTGATAAAATAGATTTTAATTACCCGGAAAAAGATTTTAGAAATTTCATATGATTCTTATAAATCTATAAATCAACATAAAAATAATTAGGAAGATATGACAATTATCTATATTTTATTTTGGACATATAAAAATTAAAATACTCAATTAATATTATTTTTGAATATTCAAGTACAGATAACACTTAACAATTAACTCACAGAATAGATACTGGGCACACATAATAATATCAAAAATAATTACACGATATATCCCGGATATTACAGTTTTCGCTCGATGAATATATGCGAATGTAATCAAAGGAAATTATGGTATGATAATAAGTCCGTGCATCAATCGTATCCAGTCGATATTTTCTCTTTAATTCTTAATTCTGGAGTTAATTTCAGAAACGTTTAGGAACCAAATGCACCTTGGGCTTAATTTATCATTCACGGATGGATGAGGAGAGTAAGAGAACGATTAAAGAGCTTCGAATGCGCTCGGAAGCGATTATAAGTTAGGATGATTAAATGAAGAAATACGTGGCGAATGAAGTTAAACAATCAGTAAATGTTGAAAGTGTTCATAAACATGATTAATTAGAATTAGCAAGAAAAGAAAATTAGTATGCATTATGTTGGTCTTTTGAGGTAGTAAGATATGCAGGAAGATTATGAGTGAGTTGTCTTTACCACAACATGTATAGCAACTTCATAGGGTGTTTATATGTGTATACCCGGGAAGAGTAATTTAGCTTCAATATATATATAATAAAAACTCAATTAAGTTGGGTTGTATGAACAACTGATTGAATATTATGTCAGCAAGACACTGCTGGGTAATAATTTGATGTTATGAGTTAAAATTTATGAAGGAATTATAAGGTTGAGAAGTCAACCTGAAGAATTGGAAGTGGGATACTTGAAAGGTGTTAGATATATTTTAGATGTCATGTCTAATATGATTTGTGTTTAGTTTTCAGAACTTAACAACATGACAAATCAGGACTTACTAAAATCAGGACTTACTGGAAGTCAGAACTTAATATCAGAACTTAAGGTCATATCAGAACTTAAGTACGGGAAGACTTTCATATAAGGAAGGAAGTTGATTTACAGTAGAAGATATGAACTAAAATAATAGAAGATATGCATGGGAAGAGTTAGAAGACTGGAAGACTTGTAGAAGATATCTGATTGATATATTTTAGGAGACAGAATTGTATTCCATATCAATTAGAATATATCTTTTAACTGTGTACTATATAAACACAGACTTAGGGTTTACACTATATGTGTTATCATTATCGAGAAGATTATACATTATAACCTAGCAGCTCTTAGTGATATTGTTCATCACTGAGAGAGAACAACAATTCTTATTGTAACAGGGATTATTCAATATACTTGATCTTTGTTACATACTTGTGTTAAATCGATTTGATTGTATAAACACTGTATTCAACCCCCTTCTACAGTGTTGTGTGACCTAACAAGTGGTATCAGAGATTATTTGTTAACACATATACAGTAAAGATCCAAACAATCATGTCTGAAGAAATACAAACTCCAACCAAGCCCACCAAAACTCAAGAGACTCAAAATACCCAAACCCACAGTCGATATGAGACTATTAGGGTTCCCATACTGAGACCTTCTGAGTATCCCATATGGAAAGTGAAGATGGCTATATTTCTGGAAGCTACAGATCCAGAATACCTTGACAGAATTAATGAAGGACCACATAAGCCTACCAAGCTCTCTGTTGTAGTTGCTGATCAACCAGCAAAGACCATACCTAAGGAGAAAAATGAGTATACAGCTGAAGATATCTCATCTATTACCAAGGATGCAAGGGTAAGGCATTTGATGCATAGTGACATTGATAATGTCATGTCAAACAGGGTAATTAATTGCAAGACTGCAAAGGAGATATGGGATGCTTTGGAAACAAGGTGCCAGGGAACTGATGCAATCAAAAATAACAGGAGGACTATACTCACTCAAGAGTATGAGCACTTTGACTCAAAAGGTGATGAGTCATTAACTGAATTATATGACAAGTTTGTCAAACTCTTAAATGATCTGTCACTGGTGGACAAGGAATATGATCTTGAAGATTCAAATCTAAAATTCCTTTTAGCTCTTCCTGATAATTGGGATTTGAAGTCTACTACCATAAGAGACAACCATGACCTTACTGAAACTACTCTTGATGAAATTTATGGTATGCTCAAGACTTATGAACTTGAGATGGATCAAAGGAGCAAGAGGCATGGAAGAAAGTCAAGGACAGTTGCCCTTAAAGCTGAGGAGGAGGAATCTCCTAAAGTGGCTGCCTCAAAAAGGGGCAAAGTAAAGGCTCTCATCATAAAGTCTAATTCAGAGTCATCATATTTTGATGATGATGATTCAGAAACTGAAAGTTTACCTGAAATGGATGATGATGCGGAGATGATGCAACTGTGTGCTCTTATGGTGAAGGGTATCACAAAGATTGCCTACAGGAAATTCAGAAAGGGCAAGAAGTTTTCCAGGAAAGGTGGAATTCTGATAAGAAAGGGTTCAGAAAGTCTGAAGGCAAAGGAGGAAAGTCTGACAGAGGAGACAACTCAAATGTCAAATGCTACAATTATGGTGAAAGATGCCACATATCTTCTGACTGCAAGAAAGGAAAAAGTGACAAAGTCAAGGCACTTGTCACAAAGAAGAAAAGCTGGACAGACACTTCAGATTCTGAAGATGAGGTGAACTATGCCTTGATGGCAAATGCTGATAGCAGTACTGACACTGATGAACTTAAGGTACCTCAAACAACTTATGCCTTTCATACTGATGATATTACTGAGTTGAGATTATATCTTAAAACCATGTTTATTAGTTATAGAGATCAGACTTTAACATGTGAAAGATTAACATCTGAAAATCTTGCTTTTAAAAAGAGAAATGATTATTTCGAAAAAGAGTTAGTTATGTTCCATCAAACTCAGAAAGAAAGAGATGATGCCTTTTATGTTAGAGATGAAGTGTTAAAATTGAATGTATCTCTTAAAACTGAGTTAGAAAAGTAAAGAGAGATTATCATAACTTGGACTAACTCTGGAAGAACAACTCAGAATTTGCTAAGTAGTGGAAACTGGAAAGAGGGCTTAGGTTATGGAGATGATAAAAGTGAGAAAGAAACTGTTCAAATTGAGCCAATTATTGTTAAACTGACTGCTAAGCCAAAGGTAAATCCTGTTAAGTTTGTACCAAAAACTGTAAGGTCTGATTCTGAAAAGATGAAAGAGTCTAGGACAGAAGTCAAAGAAAAGTCAACTTCTGATAAATTAAAACAGGATAAACCAGCTGAAGTAAACATAGGATTAATAACAAAGAAGCAGCTTAAGCATAAGCTGAAAGAGATTAAAAATGTGAACAAGGTAAAGGAAGCTAGGAAAAATAGGAATGGAAAGGAAGGTGTGAATAAAAGCAATAATTATATGCCTGTTCGTAATGCTCCTAGAAAGAAATGTTATAATTGTGGAAACTCTAACCATCTTGCTTCTTTTTGTAGGAAGAATAAGGATATAAACTCTTTACCTCCTAGATCAGGAGTTAAGAGTCAGTATGTTAGGTTTAAACCACAAAATCCGTGTTTTCATTGTGGTAGTTTATGGCATTCCATTTATACTTGTAAGGAATATCATAGTTTGTACTGTGATTATTATCAAATAAAACCTTCTTTAAAGAAAGTTAGCATTATTCCTTCTAGTGTAAGTTCTGATGCAAAGTCTGATATAAACTCTGATAAACAGCATGTTAGCATAAATTCTGAAATTAAATCCACTGTAAATGCTAATAAACTTAATAAGGCCAAATGATCCAATCAAGTCTGGGTCCTTAAAACTAACCAATAGTGGTCTTTGTGATTGCAGGGCAACATGAAAAACATCATAGTTCTGGACAGTGGATGTTTAGGACATATGACTGGAAACAAAGCCTTGCTATCATACTTTATGGAGAAAGTTGACCCAGGAGTTTCTTATGGAGATGGCAACATGGGAAAAACTCTGGGATATGGCAATATCAATCTTGGGAATGTCATCATTGAAACAGTAGCTCTTGTCTCAGGACTTAAACACAATATGCTAAGTGTGAGTCAAATATGAGACAGAGGTTATCATGTGGATTTCTTTGAAGAACACTGTGAAGTTGTAAGCAATTCTACAGGAAAAGTAGTTCTGAAAGGTTACAGGCATGGTAACATTTATGAAGCCAGGCTTTCAACAAGTTCTGATGGTTCTGCAATCTGTCTGTTGAGTAGAGCATCAATTGAAGAAAGCTGGAATTGACACAAGAAACTCTCTCATTTAAATTTCAATAATATAAATGAGCTTGTAAAGAAAGATCTTGTGAGAGGACTACCAAAATCAGTATTTGCTCCTGATGGCCTTTGTGATTCATGTCAAAAGGCAAAACAAAGAAAATCTTCATTCAAGAGCAAAACTGAATCCTCAATTCTTGAGCCTTATCACCTACTGCATGTTGATCTATTTGGTCCAGTCAATGTCATGTCCATTACAAAGAAGAAATATGCTATGGTTATAGTGGATGAGTTCACAAGATACACTTGGGTGTATTTCTTGCACAAGAAGACTGAAACTGCATCTACTCTAACTGATCATGTCAAACATCTGGATAAATTGGTCAAAGATTCTGTTAAAATCATAAGGATTGATAATGGCACTGAGTTCAAGAATTCAATCATGGAAGAGTTTTGCAAAGAGCATGAAATCAAACAGGAATTTTCTGCACCTGGAACTCCACAGCAAAATGGAGTTGTAGAAAGAAAGAACAGGACTCTCATTGAAGCTGCACGAACTATGCTTGATGAAGCAAAGCTGCCATCCTCTTTTTGGGCTGAAGATGTGCAGACTGCTTGTTTTACACAGAATGCTACATTGATCAACAAGCATGGAAAAATACCATATGAGATGGTGAAGAAAAAGAAGCCAAATCTGAAATATTTTCATGTATTTGGATGCAAGTATTTTGTTCTTAAGACTCATCATGAACAGCTGTCAAAATTTGATCTAAAAGCTAATGAAGGAATTTTTGTTGGATATCCACTTTCCACATGTAATAACCCGTAATTTTTAGAATTAGATTAATAATAGAATAATAGAATAAAGAGGATTAAAATTTGATAAAGATTAGGATTTAAAATTGAATTAGACTAACGGGCCTAAAATTTGGATCAGATTCTAATATGAATAATTTGTAGGTTAAGATATAGGATTTTGTATCGTTATAAATTATTCTATTCGTCTTCCTCGTTTTAATCATTAAAATTCGTCGGTCTTTATTCATAAAATTCAGCAGTCTTGTAAAATCTGTATAAAATTCATCGTAAGTCAGAATTCAGTGATCCTGGACTTTTCGGAGAGGTCTTTTTGTTATCTTCAACTTTCATGTTTCGTTTTTCTCAAGATAACGTCTTTAGAGGGTCAAAAAGGCTATATTCAGATCTGGACAGATTTTGAGGTAAGTTTTCAATCGATCTTACTAGTATTTTCAAAATTATATGTTACGCGTTTATGTTTGATTATCTTTGGGCTAATTGATTATATATTTGAAAGTATGATGCGTTACAGTATATGTATTGTTGTGTATATATGTGATGTCTAGACGATAATTTTGGATTTGTGATTTGTGCCATGGTTTGTGAAAATATCGAATAAGAACTTGGGACCGCAGTCACCGGATTGTAGTGACAGTTTTTTGAAAAATTAGGACCGTTATCACCGGGTTGTAGTGGTCGTGGCATGAATTATGGATTTCGAATTATTATTCTTTATGTGTTATGTGTATCGTATGTATCGAATAAGAATAAGAATATGTATCGAAAGTGTTTATTTAGTGTATCGTATCGTATAGATTATCGTATTTTGTTATATGTGTATGTATTACTTGGCCTACTAGTTGGATCGATTGGTCTCTTGCTGGGCTGTATAGCACATTCTTACAATTTCAGGTTTCGCCTAAGAGTTTGAGTTGGATAACATTGGAGTTCGAGGATCTTAGAATTGGAGTAGATTGACTTTTGGACTCTGCTTTTAGCTGCGCGTTTGTAATACTGACCTTTGTAATAGATTTTCGTATTAGTAAATTGTATTTTATTTTAGTTTTGGTTTAGAATTAATAGTATGGAAGTGCGGGTTGTTACAGTTGGTATCAGAGCAGGCGATCTTTCGGAGTGTATTAGGTATGGGACTAGTACATTCCCTAGGATTTGTTCTTGTGGACCATAGTTTAAGTTATATCTATAGAGATTATGGGGCGTAGACGCTATAGGTTTATTGTAAATTTGGGGACCAAATTCTTTTTAAGGAGGGTAGTATGTAATAACCCGTAATTTTTAGAATTAGATTAATAATAGAATAATAGAATAAAAAGGATTAAAATTTGATAAAGATTAGGATTTAAAATTGAATTAGAGTAACGAGCCTAAAATTTGGATCAGATTCTAATATGGATAATTTGTAGGTTAAGATATAGGATTTTATATCGTTATAAATACATTCTATTCGTCTTCCTCGTTTTAATCATTAAAATTCGTAGGCCTTTATTCATAAAAATTCAGTAGTCTTGTAAAATCCGTAAAAAAATCATCGTAAGTCAGAATTCAGTGATCCTGGACTTTTCGGAGAGGTCTTTTTGTTATCTTCAATTTTCGTGTTTTGTGTTTCTCAAGATAATGTCGTTTAGAGGGTCAAAAAGGCTATATTCAGATCTGGACAGATTTTGAGATAAGTTTTCGATCGATCTTACTAGTATTTTCAAAATTATATGTTACGCGTTTATGTTTGATTATCAAAATTTGGGCTAAGTGATTATATATTTGAAAGTATGATGTAAATTACAGTATATGTATTGTTGTGTATATGTGTGATGTCTAGACGATAATTTTGGATTTGTGATTTGTGCCATGGTTTGTGAAAATATTGAATAAGAACTTAGGACCGCAGTCACCGGATTGTAGTGACAGTTTTTTGAAAAATTAGGACCGTTATCACCGGGTTGTAGTGGTCGTGGCATGAATTATGGATTTTGAATTATTTTCGTTTATGTGTTATGTGTATCGTATGTATCGAATAAGAATAAGGATAAGAATATATATCGAAAGTGTTTATTTAGTGTATCGTATCGTATAGATTATTGTATTTTATTATATGTGTATGTGTTGCTTGGCCTACTAGTTGGATCGATTGGTCTCTTGTTGGGCTGTATTGTGGCGCCCTCCAAACCCGGGTCAGAAGTTTGGGGTCCACGGACACACACACACTATTTATAACCTGCTTATAACAATAATAAGGATAATAATAATAATATGTAGTGACCCTACTTACCAACTACCACGGACCGCAACAGGTTAAAGTATGCACACAAGCCAAACATACTTACTTATATTACAAACATTCGAATCCCAATTATTCCAACTCAGAACTGAGTATTAAACAATATTACAAACTTTTACAAACTTAAATTATTCCAAAAGAAGCCTACTAGCTTAACTTGATCAACCTGAACCCCTAGCTCTCGCGCTGGACTAGGGATCCTCACTACCAACTGGTTCCTTTTTAAATGGAAAAGAACATAAACAACATCGCACAAATGAGCTAACTAGCTCAGCAAGTCACAATGACAAAACTGATAATAATGATCATCTGGTGAAAATGGTTATGGTATCAAGTGAACAATAGATTATGATTTAGAATTGGATATTATATTTTTATTTTAAAACCAAGGTTAGGCTGCTGATCAGTCACGCACTAACCCCGAGCAAAGCACACAGCACTGCTCTAACTACTAGATCCAAGGCACACAGTGGCCTAACTTGACCAATATATGGTCTGACCACGAATCTGGTCCATAATTTTATAAAAATAATCCAATTCTAACATAATAACAGAATTAGCAGTAATAAACAATAAACAGAATCATTAACAACATTGGACGTTCAATAATGAAAATGGTTTCAATCTGCATAGGGATCAATATGGCATTTTCAAAGCATGGATGCTAGGTAATGAAAGAATTGGATAGCAAAGGAAATAATGTTTCAAGGTTTCAAGGATTTGGCCTTTCCAAGCATAAGATACAATGGTTTGAGTGTGTAAGCAATCTGGTTCAGTGTTTGATATTTAGTTTGTATGTATTTGTGGAGTAGTATCGTATATTTGAGGTTCGTATTTGGGTATACAACAATGAATGGCCTAGAAAGAATCAGGTTTACGGCTCAAGATCAATAACTGGAATCATGGTTTAGGGTTCAGTGCTTCAAAGAACTTACAATATCAAACAGGATCATCAATCACTACAATATCTCGAGAAAGTTCAGAACACTTGCCTGGTACTAGCTTATTATATTGCACTCGCTTTCAGTCACGACTGTCTTACTCCTCGACTACTTGTTTCCCTTTCCTACGCCTTGCCTCTTCTGCTCACATATCATAAACATCTATCAATATTCAACTTATACGATTCTATTCGACACATACTTTTATCTACCCTTCGTTTCACCCAAATCCGATTAACGGATTGAAAGTTACGCAATAAACAAGTAAACATCGAATATATAGACCGACAATTAACCAATAAGTCACATACAGCACATAACACGTCACATAATCAATGATATGATGTTTATCAAGAAGTCTCGGGTCATAAACAGGCATTCGGATATTTAAAATGATTTTTAAAACATTTTTCGGAATTAAAACGGATCGTTGGATCAATTTTGGAGTAATAAACAGGGTTCGGTTGGCCAATTCTGGCTTCAAAACAATTTTATAATAATTATCGGCCTTGAAAATAATTTAAAATAATATTTTAAAGCTCGAAACTATTTTTTGGAATTTTTAAATCATTTTTAAATAATTAAATCTAATTAAATAATTAATTAAAATCAATTAATAATTAAATTAATCAATTAATTTTCGAATTAATTGACTAATTAATCAATTAAAAATTAACTGAAATTAATTAACTAATTAATTCAGATTTATTTTTGAATTAAAAATAATTTTTGGAATTAAAATAATAATTTTTGGAATTTTCAGAAATTAAAAATGAATTTTTATAATAAAAATAAATTGGAAATATGATTTTTGAATATTTTTAAAACAGGAATCCTATTTTTGAAAACTCTGGAAAGTTCAGGGACTGAACTTCATCGTTTTCAAAAGTGAGGGTACTAAACTGCAATTTTTACACCCCCGTCGCCGGAAAATACAGGGGTGGCCGGAGAACTCAATTCTGGCACCCTCACCTCACCATATGCTCCAGATTTACACTACACAACACCAGGAATCTATTCGTGCAATCAAAACACATCAATCATCCCTGTCCTGGCCGGAAATTGGCCAAGAACATCGCCGGTTTCTGGCGAACATCGTAAATCTTCAAAACACAACTCCCTTCGATTCACTAATCCTATGTTAACGAGCTATATACCAATCAATTGCAAATTTCATAAGGAACACAACCCACTATAAATCAACAGCTAATAACCCCTAAATCAAAAAGCCCCAAATTTCAATTGAAAACATTCATACGGGTTATAAACCCTAATTTTAAAATTCGAGAATTAAACTCAATTTTGAACATGTTATTGAACTCCAAATCAGACGTATGACATACAGAAATCATCAGGAAAACAAGCTCTACAACATGCAATCATCAAATCATACAAACAATCATACAAACAATCATCCGAACAGAAATTAATATTTTTAATAAAAATAATTCGAAATTAAATAAAAATATAGAAAAATAACCTTAGTTTCTGCAGTAAAACGAAGCTCAGAATCTGATAGTATTGCTCAAATCCTTCGTTTTGGTTACTCAAGCTTTGAAAACAGAGATCAATAACACCTTCGTTTTGCTGTTTGATTTTCAGAAGATTATATGAATATAAGGTTTTTCTCTGAAAAATTATATATTTAGCTAACTGCAAATGATTTTGATACAAAATAAAATACGATAAAAGGCTATTTATAATTACGGAAAATTAGTATCCCGTTGGATCATTCCGGATATAAAACGATACGTTTATTTGTAAAAACTGATCCAAACGGTATCAGTTTTCGGGATAATTATCCAAATTAGTACAATTTGTACTACGGTCTTGGTCTCAGCGCCTGGTTACACGTACTACGAGGTGATAATTGTGATAGTTTAATAAAAAGCTCCCATTTATCGAAATTACGAGTTTTATTGATTTACCGAAACGAATATTGTATCAAAAATGTTGCGCCGGGACCCGCGCAGGACAAACCGTACACTGGATTGAAAAAGTCGAAACATGGAAAATGCTCACAATATTACAATTAGGTTAGGAAGGAGTTCTCGGAAGAGTTTCGGGTTCCAAAAACGTAACAACGGATGACGTCGGTAGGTTCCCGTTTTTATAAAATAGATTTTAAATACCCGGAAAAAGATTTTATAAAATTCATATGATTCCTATAAATTCATAAATCAACATAAAAATAATTAGAAAGATATGACAATTATCTATATTTTATTTTGGACATATAAAAATTAAAATACTCAATTAATATTATTTTTAAATATCCAAACACAGATAACACTTAACAAATAATTCACAGAATAGATACTGAACACATATATTAATAATTTATTAGCAAAATAATTACACGATATATCCCGGATATTACATCCTTCCCCCCTTAAAAGGATTCTGTCCTCAGAATCTCTTAAGAAAACAAATGAGGGTACTTTTTTCTCATATCACTTTCTAATACCCAGGTTGACTCTTCAACCATTGGGTTTTTCCATAATACTCTTACTAGCTTTACCACTTTATTTCTCAATACCTTCTCTCTTTCCTCTAGAATCTCTATCGGACTCTCTACATATGACAAATCTGCCTGAAGCTCTATTGGCTCATATTCTATTACATGCCTGGAGTCTGAATTATACTTCTTAAGCATTGATACGTGAAAAACATTGTGAATATGCTCCATGTGCGGAGGTAACGCCAACTCGTAAGCTACTTTGCCAATGCGCTTTAGAATCTTGTGAAATAAATGATCGAGTTGCTCCCGAATCTATTAACACTTTGGCACATAAAAAATTCACATTAAGCGTACCTGCCACGACATCAGTATTCTGGATAGCATCCTTCACAGACATGTCAAAAACTCTAGCCCTTGGAGTCTCATTCACTGCTGGGGTAGATCCCATAATCCTCAATACATTACTGACTGGGGCTGGTGTTGTTAGTCCCTTAACAATATAGCAAGAATTACAGAAGGGGGGTTGAATGGAATTCTTGAACCTTTTTCTCGAAAATAAGAATGTTCAACTCGAATATAGATATAATGTTTTGATTAGCACAATGCGGAATAGAAACTTAATTGAATCAAAACATAAGTAATTAAAAATAAGAGTCTTTAAAAACTTTCTGGTGGATTTAAACAATTCCACCAGAGATATATATTATATATCGAGAGGACTCTGTGTGCAAGAATGCTCACAGCTGCTTACAAATTGAACTACTGACAATACAGGGAAATGCTAATAATTCTGCTTACAAAGATTTCTCTATTTTGTGTATCTCATCTCACTTTTTCTATTTGCTACATTCTTGGTTTATATATCACCAAGATTACAAAGTCAAAAAGACTGAACAAATATAAAAACTATCAGTCTTAAGCTTTGCTGCTTTTCGTCCTCTATTACCCGGTTAATGGGCTTCCACAGTAGATTTGTATACATCTCGACGGCTGTGCTTAGCTTTCACTGTTCAACTGCTGTTTGAATTCTTTATTAGTTGAGTACATGATCATCCGTCAGGTTGTTGATCATCCGTCGGGTTGTTGATCATCCGTCGGTTGCTTTGTAGGTTATCCGTCGGGTAGCAATCAAGCATATGACTTCATTTCACTTATACAGAATTACAAGACATCATTTATGTACAATTAATCAACCTATTCTACATATCTAGTTAAAGTCAACATGACTTATATGCTACTACAGATTCTATACAAAGGTGTATACATAACTATGCTACAGACTTATTATTACATAAGTTACCCACTCGATGGATAATAAGTTAACATCCGTCGGGACTAAAATTCTTATCCGTCGAGTGCTACATTATTTCACTAAGTAAAATCCACTTAGATGTTTTGTTTATGAAATCATCAAGTACACAACATATGCACAACAATCTCCCCCAATTTATGTCTACTGGAATTGTAGCCATAAATTAAGAGATACTTGATGATAACAAAACATCCTAAACATACAACTTTAAAGATAAGTAGATAATACTGAAAGTGCTTCAAATAATCAAAGTGTACAAGGTTTGGCTCACAGTCATTTCAAGATGCTCCTCTAGCCTGAGCAGATTTTTCTAGTTCCTTGAAGGTCTGGATCTTATTCCAAGCTTTCTGTTATTTTCCTCAATCTGATTTTGGAGCTGCATGTGGAATTTCAGTTCATCAGATTCTGAGAGATCTAGCTTTTCTTGAATTTCCAAGAGAGTCTCATTACTAGAGATACTCAATTGGTCTTCTAATCTGAAGAATCTTCTCACACCCTTGTCATCCATGAACTCCATCAGCCAGTAAGGCCTTAGATGCACTCTTCTCCCTGTGTAAGGGATGATTAGAGTCTTTGGGAGTGTATCTTTAGCTCTAACACTCCTTAGTTCTTTAATCTTCTTCAATACTAGTCTTCTTGCAGTAACATTGAACCCAAAGTTCTTCTTGAAGGATGAATAAACTTTAATCAGTACAGCTTGGCTCTCTTGAAGAATCCTGTGAAGTGGCCACTAAATCTCCCTTCCTCCTTTGTACTTGAACACTAACCTTTCAGGTAGGTTCCCGTATGCATCAATTCCCCTCACTTCATCCAGTTCATCCAGATAAAGATTTAGATCTGAAAATTATTTGATGTCACACAAGTACAAGTAGTCTCCCCTGTTGACTTTGGGTTGAGCTTTAACTACTGATTTGGATTTGAGGGGTGACAGCTTCACTTTCTTGACTGTCCTTGATTTTGTCCTTTTTGGTTTGCTAAGGATTGGTAAGCTGAAGTCAGGAATTGGTATGTTATCCCACTCTATTGGCTCATGCTCTGGCACAATAGGTTCACCATGTATATTCCTGTAGGGATCCACCACCCATATGTCTTCAAATACCACAGAGGGTTTTGATGCTTGAGTTGTAGCTGGTGTGGGTTCCTTAGGAAATTGATCTTCCAATTCCTTGTCAACAATATCCAGTTTCCTTTTTGTTCTTCTAGCCAATTCTTTCTTCCTTGGGGATTTCTTCTGTTCTTCAATTTTCTTCTCTGATTCAGCAGCTTCAGATGGTTGAGAGGGAATTTGTTGAGATGAATTAACAGCCTGTAGCTTGGCCAAAATAGCAATCTGCTCTTTCTTTTGTTTAGTCTTCTTTGCATCTAGAGCAACTTGCTTTTTTTCCTGCTTCAATCTGGCTTTTTCTTCTCTCTTTGCTTGAGCAAATTGTGGATGTCCAGCTACCACACAAATTTCCTTTCCATTTATGAATATCTTAGCAATTCTCCTTTTTGAAGCTGAATCAGCTGGATCTTTATAGAAGACAATTGACCTTGACAGAAGCTTCTTCTCATCAGGCTTGGGTGTCTCATAAACAGTGTCCAAGGGGTTCTTTAAAGATGATTTTGGATAATTTTCCCTTGGTTTTAGAATTGTTTCAGCCTTTGGAGACTTGATGCAGGAAGATTGTCCTCTTTCCAGATAATTCATGCTCATCTCATTCACACTGATTGGCTTGACTTGAGAGTGATGGATGGCTGACTTAACTGGCTCATTGACAAGTTCAAACTTTTTCTGTATCTCCTCATCAATCTAATTCCAGTTGATCAAACTCAACTTTCCTTTCTCAATAACTTTCAAATTTGTTGCTGCTGCTTGAATTAGATCTATACCATCTGCAACTGGTGGCTTGGAGACAGTAATTGAAGGTACAATTACTTTGATGATTTGAACTTGAAGTGTTTCCCCCTCACTTGGTCCTTTCTCCCCCTTACTTGATTCTCTCTCCCCCTTTTTGTTATCATCAAGTTGAGGAGTTAGGCCTTGTGCTTTAGCCAGTTGCATGAGAAGATTTGTCTGAGTCTGTTAATTTTGAAGAAGGATAGCCACTGAATTCTCAATAACCTGAACTCTGTCTTCCAGCTTGGCCAACTTTTTTTCAGAATCTGATTCTCTCCTCAATCTTAGTAATAGATCTTGCATGGTACCATATGGCATTACTGAATCCAGCTTCTCAGAATTATAGGTCTTCAAGTCAGCTATATCCCTTTTTAGTTCATCCACACTCAGATTCTGTCTTAATTACTGGATCTTCATGAGATGTAGAGAGTCTAGATGAGCTTGAAGAATAGCCTTGGTACCAGCATCTGAAGTTTCCTGAAGGGCCTTTTGAATAGCCATAACTTGCTTAACCAAAGATACACCAAATTGTCCTGGTGTAGATTCCTTTGTCCATGCCCATTCAGGTAAATCTGAAACAGAACTTGGACCTTCATCTCCCCCTAAGTTCATGCTTCCATCCAAAGAAACAGAGTCATCATTATTAGAATTTACTTCAAATTCTTCAGATGACTCACCAGCTTGAGAAGGCATCCTATTAACAGCAGCTTTATCTCTTTGAAGAGATTCTGAGGTGTATACTAAGTTCAAAGTCTGCTCTGCCTCCACATTGCCCTGAGCAGCCAACAATTGATAGGCTGACACAGGATGAGTAAAAGTGTCAACATCCAAGGAAATGTTATCAATTACAGGTTTGTAATGTTGCTGAAATTGTCTTTCCTTTTCAGCATCATCCACAATCATTGACTCACTAGCAATGGCTGGATCCACCCTTATTTCTCCTGTACCTGCTTTTCTCTCATAATCTCTCTTTTGTTGCATCAGGGTCTCACCCTGGCTCCCCACCCTCACACCCTCACCTTCACCTACTAAGGTGGGACTCCTCTCACTCACTTTTGCCAATCCTGAATAAATGGATTGCTGAGTTTCACTCTTTTCCTCTCTTTTTGCCTGGGAGCAACCCAGCCTCTCACTCAATACACTCTCCTCTCTCAGTCCTAAGAGTGACTGTACAACCACTAAATCTTCTGCACTTGAAATAATTGAAGTTTGAAGTTGTGCAGAGATACTCGACGGATAAGTGATATCCGTCGAGTGAGTGGTAATGCTATCCGACGGATAACTGCTGTTAAGCTTATCCGTCGGGATACAATCACTACTCGACGAATTAGCAATATCCATCGAGAGAGTAGAAATGAATGATGTGGGAAGAGAAACTATTGTTGACTCTGTGTTGATTGAAGATATTTGAGGCACAGATGTCACAATAGAATATGAAAGAATTGGCAAGTGAGCCAACAAATCATCTAAAAGATGATGTTCACTTGCACTATATTTTGGCTTCCCCAATAGAGTTAAAGAAGGGGAATCAGGAATCGAAGTGTTTATCATATCCACTTCCAGAGAGTTTGTTGGTGAGTATGGTGTTTCAGATGCTTCTATTATTAGAGATTTTGGCTGTGACTCCACATTTATTGGAGCCACATCAAACTGAATTTGAGAAAATGCAGGGACTGTGTCTTTAGCACCAGTTTGCACTGTGTGTGCCCTGTGCATCCCCAGTGCTTTTGGATTTCTTCTTTCTTGTGTAAGTTTGGGGTGAGCTTGTGTCCCTAACCCTTTTGTCCTGTGCTCTTGGCTGAGAGCTTTGTTCAATAACTACATCCTTTTGGGAGGATGTAGCTAGAAGTGAGCTTTTGTCCTTTTTAAGCACTGCAGTTTGTTGAGAAACTGCAGTGTGGCTAGGCTGGGATTCACTCAACTCTCCAACCTTATCCTTGGGGTTTCTTTGATGTTTACCCCTTCCCTCACCTAACTTACCCTCCTTCACACTCCCCTCTTTGGCTTTGGTGTCAACTGGTACCTTTTGAGAGATACCAGAGGGGGTTTTCTTTGATTTGGATTTAGAAATAACAGTTGTTTTGGCAGCTTTGGTAGGCAACTGTTTGGTCATTGTCGCAGTTGCCATAGCTGCTCCTGAACTCAAAGAAATTGAGGGGGTTGGAATAGTTGAAGGGATGGATGAACTTACCTCACTTACCTGAGGTGCCTGTATTACAGGAAAGTAGAACATTGGCATATCCCTGTGATGGTTGGCTCTGTTCAAGTCTGCAATGAGTCTTCTCTCTTGAACCCAACAAGCCAGTTTGTTGTTTGGGTTCTCAAGCACAATTTCTTGACATAGATGGTTAGCCAATAACATGAAAAATCTAGCATAATACACATTCTTTCCTCTTTTAGCTAACTCACCTAGTTTAAAACCTAACTCAATCAAGACAAGGTCACTGAAATTGTAAAATTTATCTGTGACTAGCATGTATATCATGTTAAGCATGAAAATGTTTACAGAATCAAAATTACTGATTTTTCTAGAGAAAACCTTAGTAACTACATCACACATGAAACTCCACTCCTTCCTAAGACCCATTCTTCTAATATCACTTAGTTTAGAAGTAGGAAGTGCATAATGCATGGAATTAAGCATATTGATAAGATCAGTGTCAGTGTGTGGTGAAGTCACATTATTATCAGGAATTTTGAAACATGCTTTTATCACATCACTATTGATACAGAATTTGTTACCTTTGATGGTTAGAGTGATGGTCTTGTCAGTAGAGTTGTAGATTGCAGTGGTCCACATCTCTTCAACAACTTCACAGAAAATTGTGGGTGATTCCAGCATGGCGTAATTTAACTTGCAGTTCTTCACAAAGTCCATCATCTTGTGATAGTGTTCTGATTGCTGTATACCTTTATTGACCAAAGTAGTGAAGTTGTTCTTCTTATAAATGAACCCAGTTTGAGACATAATCTTTACTACAGGTGCCATTGTTAGAGAAAGAAAGCTTGAAGAGAGAAAGAAAAGATTTTCTTGAGAGAGAATGAGATAGAAGCATTTGAATTTAAGAGTGACAAAAGAAAATAATTGGAATGAAATAAGCTTTTATATTATCTCAAAAACAACGGATAAAAATAATAAAGAAGAGTAAATTAACCAATAGAAATTGCCTAAAATAGCCGTTTAAAAAAATAAACTGTAAAAATTCCACCCATTATCCGTCATGTAATGCTTACAAACTGTAAGTATACTCGATGGATAATGTTCAGGAAAATAACGGCTGTGATTTAGACAATTCGACGGATGAGGATAAACTGATATCCGTCGCATTTTAAAAGATTCCAGAAAGGTAATTGATTTTTATTAGCAAATAGTATATCGACGGATGACAAAACTGATGGATAAGGGTCATCCGTCGAGATGCAAATTTTGACTTAGCCAAAATTTCATCCAAGACTTAAAAATCAGCTAAATTTCTGGCTACTTTTCAACTTGCAAAATAACTCAGATAAATTAAGAGTAATTAAGCATACCTAACTCACTTACCAACCTTGAAAAGGTGGATTCATCCAGTGGCTTGGTAAAGATATCTGCAAGTTGCTTCTCACTTGGAACAAAATGTAATTCCACAGTACCATTCATCACATGTTCCCTTATGAAATGGTACTTGATGTCTATGTGCTTTGTCCTTAAATGTTGCACTGGATTTTCAGTGATGGCAATTGCACTTGTGTTATCACAGAAAATAGGAATCCTTTCAACTTGCAAACCATAGTCCATCAATTGATTTTTCATCCATAAAATCTATACACAGCAACTGCCAGCAGCAATATATTCAGCTTCAGCTGTAGAAGTAGAAACTGAATTTTGCTTTTTACTGAACCAGGACACAAGCTTGTTTCCTAGAAATTGACAGGTTCCTGTTGTGCTCTTTCTGTCAATTCTACAACCTGCAAAATCTGCATCTGAATAACCAGTTAGATCAAAACCAGAATCTCTAGGGTACCAAATGCCAAATTTTAGTGTTCCCTTGAGATATCTGAAAATTCTCTTAATAGCTATCAAGTGAGATTCTCTAGGATCAGCCTGAAATCTAGCACACAAACATGTAGAAAATATTATATCTGGCCTACTAGCTGTTAAGTACAAAAGTGAGCCAACCATGCCTCTATAACTTAAAATATCCACAGACTTTTCAGTAGTGTTTAATTCAAGCTTAGTTGCAGTGGTCATGGGAATTTTTGCAGATGTGCAATCCATTAGATCAAACTTCTTTAAAAGATCAAAAATATATTTAGTTTGACTAATGAATATTCCATCACTAACTTGCTTAACTTGTAAACCAAGAAAGTAAGTCAGTTCTCCCATCATACTCATTTCATACTTACTTTGCATCAATTTGGCAAACTTTTTGCAAAGTTTCTCATCTGTAGAGCCAAAAATAATATCATCTATATAAATTTGAACAAGTATGCTAGAGCCATTAACATTTCTGAAAAAATAAAGTTTTATCTACAATACCTCTTGTGAAGTGATTTTCCAAAAGAAACTTTGATAAAGTGTCATACCAGGCTCTAGGTGCTTGCTTCAGTCCATAAAGTGCTTTCAGAAGATAATAAACATAATCTGGAAACTTTGGATCTTCAAAACTAGGAGGTTGACTGACATATACTTCTTCTTCCAAATCTCCATTCAGAAAGGCACTTTTGACATCCATTTGATAGACCTTGAAATTGGCATGGGCTGCATAGGCTAGGAAGATTCTGATGGCTTCAAGTCTTTCCACAGGAGCAAATGTTTCATCAAAATCTATTCCCTCTTGCTGACAATAGCCCTTTGCAACCAATCTAGCTTTGTTCCTGATGACTATGCCATTTTCATCCATCTTGTTTCTGAATACCCACTTGGTGTCTATTGGATTCTTTCCTTTAGGCTTGGGTACCAGCTTCCATACTTTATTCCTTTCAAATTGGTTTAGCTCCTCCTGCATAGCTAAAATCCAATCAGGATCTAACAAAGTTTCTTCTAACTTCTTTGGTTTTTCCTTTGACAGAAAGCTGTTGTATAGACATTCTTCCTGAGTTGCTCTTCTTGTTTGAACTCTAGAAGACACATCACCAATAATAAGCTCAAAAGGGTGATCTTTTGTCCATTTCCTTTGTTGGGGTAGATTAGCTCTAGATGAAGAGGCCTCATGATTGTCTTGATGTGTGATTGAGTTTTGATTGCTAGAAACTCCCCCTGAGTTTGTGGATCTTTAATTTGAGAAAGGAGAATTTTCTTTAGGTGACCTGTCTTGACTTCCTGCTCCTTTTGATAACCCGACGGATGGTGAATTTTGAGTACCGACAGATGAGGTAGGTTGTCTTCCGACGGATAACACAGACTGCCTTCCGACGGATGAAGCATTATGTAACTCGGCGGATGTTGAGTTTTGTGCTTCATTGGTGGTAGATTTGTCTGCATTATCCTTAGACACTGTTTCTTGATCACTCTCATCATCACTTTCATCACTAACCATCTCAATATTGTCGAATTTGAGGCTCTCATGGTAATCTCCATCTTCCAGTCCTTCAATCTTTTTATCATCAAACACAACATGTATAGATTCCACAACAATGTTGGTTCTTAGATTGTAGACTCTATCTGCTTTACCAACATCATATCCAACAAAAATTCCTTCATCTGCTTTAGCATCAAACTTCCCATTTTGATCAGTTTGATTTCTCAGAATATAGCATTTGCAGCCAAAGACATGAAGAAAGTTTAGAGTTGGCTTCTTGTTCTTGAACAATTGATAGGGAGTCATGCATCTTGCTTGATTAATCAGAGAAATGTTCTGAGTGTAGCATGCAGTATTAACAGCTTCAGCCCAGAAATATGTTAGTAGTTTAGATTCTTCAAGCATTGTCCTTGCAGCTTCAATAAGTGATATGTTCTTCCTTTCCACTACTCCATTCTGTTGTGAAGTCCTTGCTGCTGAAAACTCATGCAGAATCCCATTTTCCTCACAAAATGCTCTCATGACAGAATTCTTGAACTCAGTTCCATTGTCACTCCTGATTCTTCTAACTTTGAAATCAGGATGATTGTTGACTTGTCTTATGTGTTTGATGATGATTTCACTAGCCTCATCTTTAGACTTTAAGAAATATGTCCAAGAGAACTTTGAGAAATCATCTACAATTACTAGGCAAAATCTTTTCCTTGAGATTGACAATACATTGACTGGTCCAAACAGATCCATGTGAAGCAGTTGCAAAGGCTCTTCAATTGCTGAATCAAGTTTCTTCCTGAATGATGCTTTAATCTGCTTCCCTTTTTGGCAGGCATCACACAGTCCATCCTTTGTAAACTCCACTAGAGGAATGCCTCTTACTAGTTCTTTCTTTACCAGCTCATTCATGGTCTTGAAGTTTAAATGGGATAGCTTCTTGTGCCATAGCCAACTTTCATCTTGACTTGCTTTACTGAGAAGACAAGTTACAGATTCTGCTTTAGTTGAGTTGAAGTCAGCTAGGTACACATTTCCTCTTCTCACACCAGTGAGAACCACTTTGTTGCTTTGACTATTAGTCACAACACAGGCTTCTTTGTTGAAGATTACTAAATTGCCTTCGTCACAAAGCTGGCTGATACTCAACAGATTATGTTTGAGACCATCCACTAAGGCAACCTCTTCAATGATGACATTGTCCTTTGAAATCAAGCCATATCCCACAGTATAACCCTTGCTGTCATCTCCAAAAGTAATACTTAGGCCAGCTCTCTCCTTAAACTCTGTGAGCAGGGTAGAATCACCAGTCATGTGTCTTGAACAACCAATATCCAAGTACCAAAGATTCCTTCTGTTTTCCTGCACACATCAAAATCAAATCAAGTTGATTTTGGTACCCAAGTTTCCTTGGGTCCTGCCTTGTTAGCTTTCTTCTTCTGTTTCTTAGGACTTAGCTCATTTGACTTAGGAATTTCAGATTCTTCCTTAGTCATTTGGGTTGGACCTTTGAAACCATTTAATGCAACAGAATTATCATGCATATTATGGCTACCGGGAAATGGCATGCTTGGTGTAAACATGTTATTCCAGTAGGGCATGCTAAATGGCATTTGAGGCATACTGTATGCAGCATAATATGGATTAGGTGCAAATGGCATATTAGCAAACTGTGCATTCATGTTCTGTGTAGGCATGGCATTAACATGCATGGGAGGCATTGCATTCATGTGAGGAAATTGAGACTGAACAGGCATGGGAGTAGGCATGGCAGATTTGCAATTAACAGACAAATAATTTACACTACCACACTTGACACAGATTTTTCTAGGAGCATATTTCTCAGGTGTGTAGTTATTGTGTTTGTTAATCCCTACTTTACCATTCCTACTATTTTTCCTTTTAGTCTCTGTTTTTACCACAATTTTCTCAAGTCTGTCACTTAACTGTTTGACAGTCATGTGACCAACATTAGCCTTTTTCCCTTTCTTAGCTTGACTTGACTCTCCTGAAACAAAGTTCTTGGAAACAGACCCATACTTCTCATTTAGCTTGATTAGTTTGGCTTTGCTAATGGGCTTGCTCACAGCCGACGGATGAGGATTTTCATCTTTCGACGGATAACACTTTTTGTTATCTGACGGATAGTCTTCATCATCCGTCGAGTCTACATCTTTCAGTAAACCATCTACCAAAATAGGTTCTAGTTTCTCTTTATTCTTTTTCCAGGCTTCATCACAAAAAGACTCAATTCCTTGAACTTTGGTGATTTGAGCATGGACATCCCTGGATGTTTTCCATGCTTTAATCACCTCTTGTTCACGCTCGAGCTGCGTCTTTAAAATCTCTTCCTTTTTCAAGGACTCAGTTAATTCCTCCTTGGCAATCTTACACTCAATTTTTAGTTTCTCAAACTCAACAAACTGAGACTCAAGCACATTATTCCTCCCACTTAAAAACAAGTTGTTTTCTTTGATTTTAGCATTTTCTTTAGTGAGAGACTTAAGTGTAACACGCAAATGATACAATTCTGTAGACATGTCATTTATGGCATCATTACACTCAGCTTTAGATAAATGTGCAAGATTTGTAGTGATTACCTGATTGCTTGAGGAACTTGCTTCTGTTTCATCAGACTTGGCCATTAGGGCTAGATTGACATAGCTGACATCTTCATCTTCATCCAAACCATCTGCTGCCCAGTCATTTTCTTGTGTAATGAAAGCCTTTTCCTTTTGTTTGAGTAGATCAAAGTATTTTTGCTTATAATCTACAAACTCAAACCTTTTCTTACTGGAATCTGACTTTCTACACTCATTTGCAAAATGCCCTGCCAAGCCACATTTGAAACATTTGAATTTTGACTTATCCACCATGTTTCTATTTGGCTTGGCTGCTCCAAAGTTCTTTTTGAACTTGAGCTTGGCAAATCTCCTCGAAATAAATGCTAGGTGCTCATCAATGTCCTCCATGTCAGAAAAGTTGGAAGACGAAAGGATTTTTTGGTCTTGGCTCAATGAATCTTCACTTTCTGCTGCAAGCCCCTTGCCCTTACTCTCACAGACCTTTGAAGTTGATTCTACAGCTTCCATCTTTACTTCCTTCTCCTTTTCCAGATCAGCAACTAGTGCAATGGATCCTCCTTTCTTCTTTCCTCTCTCCATCCTTTCATCCTGCTCTATCTCGAGCTCATAGGTCTTCAGGATGCCATACAGTCTCTCCAAAGTAAACTCCTTATAATCTTGTGAGTTTCTCAATGAGACTGTCATTGGTTTCCATTCCTTTGGAAGAGATCTGAGAAATTTCAGATTAGAGTCTTTAGTCTGATAGACTCTTCCATGCAACTTAAGAGCATTTAGTAGTTTTTGAAATCTACTAAAAATGTCAGTGAGTGACTCACTTTCCTCATTGTGAAAATGCTCATATTGCTGAATCAAGAGCTGCATTTTATTTTCTCTAACTTGCTCAGTGCCATCACAGATTATCTGTATAGTATCCCAAACTTCCTTGGCAGTTTTGCAGTTTATAATATTGTCAAACATGTCTGCATCAACTTCATTGAACAGAATGTTCATGGCCTTTTTATCCTTCCTGACTTGTTCAATGTCAGGATCAGACCATTCATGCCTTGGTTTGGGAACAGATGGCTCGTTTCCTGTAGCAGCTCTCATTGGAACATGAGGACCTCTTTCGATGCAGTCCACATAGGCCTCATCTTGAGAAAGCATATGAAGATGCATCTTTACCTTCCAATGATGGGAATTATCTCTATCAAGAAAAGGAATCTTGACTCTAACGTCTTTCTTGTTCATCTTGCTGAATTGTTTTGATCTTTAAACTCTTTGTAGATTAAGAGTTTGCTCTGATACCAATTGTTAGTCCCTTAACAATATAGCAAAAATTACATAAGGGGGGTTGAATAGAATTCTTGAACCTTTTTCTCGAAAATAAGAATGTTCAACTCGAATATAGATATAATGTTTTGATTAACACAATGCAGAATAGAAACTTAATTGAATCAAAATACAAGTAATTAAAAACAAGAGTCTTTAAAAACTTTCTGGTGGATTTAAACAATTCCACTAGAGATATATATTATATATCGAGAGGACTCTGTGTGCAAGAATACTCACAGCTACTTACAAATGGAACTACTGAGAATACAGGGAAATGCTAATAATTCTGCTTACAAAGATTTCTCTGTTTTGTGTATCTCAGCTCACTTTTTCTATTTGCTACATTCTTGGTTTATATATCACCAAGATTACAAAGTCAAAAAGACTGAATAAATATAAAAACTATCAGTCTTAAGCTTTGCTGCTTTTCATCCTCTATTACCCGGTTAATGGGCTTCCACAGTATATTTGTATACATCTCGACGGCTGTGCTTAGCTTTCACTGTTCAACTGCTATTTGAATTCTTTATTAGTTGAGTACATGATCATATGTCGGGTTGTTGATCATCCGTCGGGTTGTTGATCATCCGTCGGTTGCTTTGTAGGTTATCCGTCGGGTAGCAATCAAGCATATGACTTCATTTCACTTATACAGAATTGCAAGACATCATTTATGTACAATTAATCAACTTATTCTGCATATCTAGTTAAAGTCGACATGACTTATATGCTACTACAGATTCTATACAAAGGTGTATACATAACTGTGCTACAGACTTATTATTACATAAGCTACTCACTCGATGGATAATAAGTTAACATCCGTCCGGACTATAATTCTTATCCGTCGAGTGCTACATTATTTCACTAAGTAAAATCCACTTAGATGTTTTGTTTATGAAATCATCAAGTACACAACATATGCACAACAGGTGTCTTGCAATCTCTTGCTATATGTCCTGGCTTTCCACATTTAAAGCACGTTAATCCAATAGCTGGAACCTTCATTGCTGGATTCCGGATAGGCTGATCCTTGTTTGCTGGCTCTCTTGCTGGCTGATTTCGGCACTCCCTCGAGTAGTGCCCTTTCTGGTTACACTTGAAACAAACTATATTCAATTTATTACAAATTCCTCCATGTTTTTTTTCACATACCTGACAATCTGGAAAAGTTAATCTCAACTGATTCGGTTGATTCGCATTAACTAGACGGTTGCCCTGGCCTCCGTCGCCTGCATTTTGTCTCTTGAAATTAAAATTCCTCCCTGGCTGAAACTTGCCCTTCTTAAAATTTGGAAACTTCCCCGGTTGTGACTGACCTTCATTCCCTTCAAATTTCATTTTCTTGCTTTCTTTGTCCTTCTGTGACATCTCACTCTCTGTCTCTGCGATTATAGCCTTCTGTACAACTCATGCATAGGTATCCAATTCAAAAATGACTACCTTCCCTCTGATCCATGGCTTCAAACCTTGTTGGAATATCTTAGCCTTCTTCCTGTCAGTATCCACATACGACGGCACATACCTTGACAATTCCTCAAACTTACTCTCATAATCTGCCACCGACATATTCCCTTGCTTTAATTCTAAAAATTTCAACTCCATCTGATCCTGAACAAACTGAGGAAAATACTTTTCTAAAAACAATTCCTTAAACCTCTCCCAAGTAATTACATCTGTACCTTCCAATGTCTTCACCATTTCCCACCAATAGGTGGCCTCATTCTTCAAATAGTAACTTGCAAACTCAACCTTCTGTTCCTCTTTCACTTTCACTAAGGCGAATGCCTTCTCTATTTCCTTTAACCAAACATTTGCTTCAATCGTTTCTAAGGAACCCTTGAATTCTGGTGGGTTTACTGCCTGAAAAGTTTTGAAAGTTACCTAGGGATTGGTCTGTCTTTGTTGTTGTTGTGCCAGGTGAACTGTTTGTTGGGCCAAGATTTGGAGAATCTGGGTTATTATTGGGTCTATGGGTCCTGGGTTTGCATTCTGGGTTGTATCATCTTGGTTGTTATTGTTGTTGTTATTGGTTTCTTCATTCTGGGTGTTGGTGCGGGTATTTCTTCTGTGAGGCATTTTTCTGTAAAGAATCAAACAACTTATTTAGCTTTTAAATCATATCATTTGCATAAAAGAAAAGTTTTGTAAACAGAAATATCTCTTTTTTGAAAATGGTTGTAACAGTTGAACTTAGTAAATTGCATGCTTCTTTACAGAATATAAACAGTTATGGAAAAAAGGGTACATGGTATCACAGGGGTATAACTGGTGCAATAAATAAGGTGAAGTAAAACAGGTGCAATAAAGTAAATGGCAGTGCTGGAAAAGAAAAGGTACTGATATATATAGATCAAAAGTTTTGGGTAGTACAAGCATAAAGACGCTTCGGAAGTAAAAGCAAAAGGGTACTACAAACTACTCACTAGTCAGCATAGCTGGTCTATAAATACAACCCAAAAGTCTACAGATACACACTACACATTATTGTACATACTACACAACCATAATAACACTGCTCAGCATCTCTGTCTCTGGATCTCTGACTCATGGCAAGTCTGGACCTCCAATCTCCTCAAGCTCCTCTAGAACCCACTTAGCCCACTCCACTAGGAAATCAGGGGTGATCTCCTCATGTGTAGCCTCTGCAATCCTCACAGCAGCTGCTCTACGAAATACCTGGAGCCTCTCTCTATGTCGCCTCTCACCACTCCCAACCTCTCTGGTACGCATGATATGTCGTAACTCCTGAATCTGACCCTGTAGGAATCGTTTCTCCATAAGGTAGGCCTCAAACTGATGATATGAAACAGGATAAGAAGAGAACTGGAAAGGTACTCCTGTAACTAAATGACCAGTAAAGCCTAAATCAGCAGGTGGGGGTCCTCTAATAGGTGGTCTCATGCCTGGGGGTGGAATAGCCTGAAGTGGTACGGGCTGCAACACCGGTGGAGGTAGAATAACTAATGCTGGTAGAACAATAGGACGTGGATCTGATAATGGTACTCCAACTGAAGGCTCTAAGTGATCAGCTGATACGGGGATGAAAGAGTCGGCCATCGCTGCTATCTGAAATAATATCGCAATATAAGAATCTCGAACCATGACGTGAATTATAATAGTACATGTTATACCGTAGCACTCTACCTCTCGACGTTCATTCTTTCTATTCATTACTTCTAATCCTAACCCTCTACCCATTCCCGTCAACCTAGGCTTGTGTCAGTGACTTATAACCTGTAGCTCTGATACCAAACCTGTGGCGCCCTCCAAACCCGGGTCAGAAGTTTGGGGTCCACACACACACACACACACTATTTATAACCTGCTTATAACAATAATAAGGATAATAATAATAATATACAGTGACCCTACTTACCAACTACCACGGACCACAACAGGTTAAAGAATGCACACAATCCAAACATACTTACTTATATTACAAACATTCGAATCCCACCTATTCCAACTCAGAACTGAGTATTAAACAATATTACAAACTTCTACAAACTTAAATTATTCCAAAAGAAGCCTACTAGCTCAACTTGATCAACCTGAACCCCTAGCTCTCGTGCTGGACTGGGGATCCTCGCTACCAACTGGTTCCTTTTTAACTGGAAAAGAACATAAACAACATCGCACAAATGAGCTAACTAGCTCAGCAAGTCACAATAAAAAAACTGAGAATAATGATCATCGGGTGAAAATTGTTATGGTATCAAGTGAACAATAGATTATGATTTAGAATTGGATATTATATTTTCATTTTAAAAACCAAGGTTAGGCTGTTGATCAGTCACGCACTAACCCCGAGCAAAGCATACAGCACTGTTCTAACTACTAGATCCAAGGCACACATTGGCCTAACTTGACCATTATATGGTCTGACCACGAATCTGGTCCACAATTTTATAAAAATAATCCAATTCTAACATAATAACAGAATTAGCAGTAATAAATAATAAACAGAATCATTAACAACATTGGACGTTCAATAATGAAAATGGTTTCAATCTGCATATGGATCAATATGGTATTTTCAAAGCATGGATGTTAGGTAATGAAAGAATTGGATAGCAAAGGAAATAATGTTTCAAGGTTTCAAGGATTTGGCCTTTCAAAGCATAAGATACAATGGTTTGAGTGTGTAAGCAATCTGGTTCAGTGTTTGATATTTAGTTTGTATGTATTTGTCGAGTAGTATCGTATATTTGAGGTTCGTATTTGGGTATACAACAATGAATGGTCTAGAAAGAATCAGGTTTACGGCTCAAGATCAATAACTGGAATCATGGTTTAGGGTTCAGTGCTTCAAAGAACTTGCAATATCAAACAGGATCATCAATCACTACAATATCTCGAGAAAGTTCAGAACACTTGCCTGGTACTAGCTTATTATACTGCACTCGCTTTCAGCCACGACTGTCTTACTCCTCGACTACCTATTTCCCTTTCATACGCCTTGCCTCTTCTGCTCACATATCATAAACATCTATCAATATTCAACTTATACGATTCTATTCGACACATACTTCTATCTACCCTTCGTTTCACCCAAATCCGATTAACGGATTGAAAGTTACGCAATAAACAATAAACATCAAATATATAGACCGGCAATTAACCAATAAGTCACATACAGCACATAACACGTCACATAATCAATGATATGACGTTTATAAAGAAGTATCGGGTCATAAACAGGCCTTCGGATATTTAAAATAATTTTTAAAACATTTTTCGGAATTAAACGGATCGTTGGATAAATTTTGGAGTAATAAACAGGGTTCGGTTGGCCAATTCTGGCTTCAAAACAATTTTATAATAATTATCGGGCCTTGAAAACAATTTAAAATAATATTTTAAAGCTCGAAACTATTTTTCGGAATTTTTAAATCATTTTTAAATAATTAAATCTAATTAAATAATTAATTAAAATCAAATAATAATTAAATAAATCAATTAATCAATTAATCAATTAATTTTTGAATTAATTGACTAATTAATCAATTAAAAATTAACTGAAATTAATTAACTAATTAATTCAGATTTATTTTTAAATTAAAAATAATTTTTGGAATTAAAATAATAATTTTTGGAATTTTCAGAAATTAAAAATGAATCTTTATAATAAAAATGAATAGGAAATATGATTTTTGAATATTATTAAAACAGGAATCCTATTTTTGAAAACTCTGGAAAGTTCAGGGACTAAACTTCATCGTTTTCAAAAGTCAGGGTACTAAATTGTAATTTTTACATCCCCGTCGCCCGAAAATACAGGGGTGGCCGGAGAACTCGATTCCGGCACCCTCACCTCACCATCTGCTCCATATTTACACTACACAATACCAGGAATCTATTCGTGCAATCAAAACACATCAATCATCTATTCGTGCAATCAAAACACATAAATCATCCCTGTCCTGGCTGGAAATTGGTCAAGAACATCGCCGGTTCCGGCGAACATCGTAAATCTTCAAAACACAACTCCCTTTGATTCACTAATCCTCTGTTAACGAGCTATATACCAATCGATTTTAAATTTAATAAGGAACACAACCCACTATAAATCGACAGTTAATAACCCCTAAATCAAAAAGCCCCAAATTTCAATTGAAAACATTCATACGGGTTATAAACCCTAATTTTAAAATTCGAGAATTAAACTCAATTTTGAATATGTTATTGAACTCCAAATTAGACGTATGACATATGGAAATCATCAGGAAAACAAGCTCTACAACATGCAATCATCAAATCATACAAACAATCATCCGAACAAAAATTCATATTTTTAATAAAAATAATTCGAAATTAAATAAAAATATAGAAAAATAACCTTAGTTTCTGCAGTAAAACGAAGCTCAGAATCTGATAGTATTCCTCAAATCCTTCGTTTTGGTTACTCAAGCTTTGAAAACAGAGGTCAATAACACCTTCGTTTTGCTGTTTGATTTTCAAGAGATTATATGAATATAAGGTTTTTCTCTGGAAAATTATATATTTAGCTGACTGCAAATGATTTGATACGAAATAAAATACGGTAAAAGGCTATTTATAATTACTTAAAATTAGTATCCCGTTGGATCATTCCGGATATAAAACGGTACGTTTATTTATAAAAACTGATCCAAACGGTATCGATTTTCGGGATAATTATCCAAATTAGTACAATTTGTACTACGGTCTTGGTCTCAGCGCCTGGTTACACGTACTACGAGGTGATAATTGTGATAGTTTAATAAAAAGCTCCCGTTTATCGAAAATACGAGTTTTATTGATTTACCGAAACGAATATTGTATCGAAAATGTTGCGCCGGGACCCGCGCAGGACAAACCGTACGCTGGATCGAAAAAGTCGAAACATGGAAAATACTCGGAATATTACAATTAGGTTATGAAGGAATTCTCGGAAGAGTTTCGGGTTCTAAAAATGTAACAGCCGATGACGTCAGTTGGTTCCCGTTTTTATAAAATAGATTTTAAATACCCGGAAAAAGATTTTATAAAATTCATATGATTCCTATAAATTCATAAATCAACATAAAAATAATTAGGAATATATGACAATTATCTAGATTTTATTTTGGACATATAAAAATTAAAATACTCAATTAATATTATTTTTAAATATCCAAACACAGATAACACTTAACAAATAATTCATAGAATAGATACTGAACACATATAATAATTATTTATTAGCAAAATAATTACACGATATATCCTGGATATTACATGTATAACTCATTCTTACAATTCCAGGTTTCGCCTAAGAGTTCGAGTCAGATAACATTGGAGTTCGAGGATCTTAGAATTTGAGTAGATTGACTTTTGGACTCCGCTTTTAGCTGCGCGTTTGTAATAGTGACCTTTGTAATAGATTTTCGTATTAGTAAATTGTATTTTATTTTAGTTTTGGTTTAGAATTAGTGGTCCGGAAATGCGGGTTGTTACACCACAAAAGCCTTTAGAGTCTACAATTTAAGAATAAGGGTTGTCATTGAATCTATCAATGTCTCTTTTGATGATAAGAAGCTTACTGGACTTGAAGATTTCAATGATCATGATCAGCCGAGATTTGAAAATGAAGATTTAAATTTTGATTCTGCAAAGTCTGATGACTTAAATCCTGATCTTGTAAGTTCTGACGGGTTAAATTATGATGTCATTGAAACTGTGGTAACTACTCCAAAGGAAAATGCACCTGTTCAGGGGGAGCAAGCTGAAGATCCTACCACAACTCAAGACTCTCAAGAAGCATCAGAACCTGTCACTCGCTCTTCAAGTTCTGATTCATCAAGTGCTGATGAGCCAAATTCTGATAATTCTGAAAACTCTGACTCTTCAAATCCTGATGGATCCAACTCAAATTCTGAAGTCTTGGAGAGCATAACTACATGGGGAGCATCAGAAAATGATGATGGAGACAGCATGGATCATGGGGAGGATCCAGTTCTAGAGATCAATTTCCATCTGCAAGGAAGTGGACTAAAGTACATACACCTGACTTAATAATTGGGGATCCTGAAGCCAGTGTCAGAACTAGAACTGCAACATCAAATGAATGTCTCTATCATTCCTTTCTATCTCAGTCTGAACCAAAGTAAGTGGATGAAGCTCTTCAAGATGCTGATTGGGTGCAAGCAATGCAGGAAGAGTTAAATGAATTTGAAAAAAATAAATTATGGACCTTAGTGCCAAGACCAAAGAACAGATCTATTGTTGGTACTAAATGGGTGTTCAGAAAAAAAACTGACAGTGATGGCATAATTACAAGGAACAAAGCAAGGCTGGTTTCCAAAGGCTACTCTCAACAGGAGGGTATTGATTATGATGAAACATTTGCACCAGTTGCTAGATTGGAAGCCATACGAATCTTTTTGGCTATGCTGCTCACAATAAGTTCAAAGTCTTTCAAATGGATGTGAAAAGTGCTTTTCTCAATGGAGAATTGGAGGGAGAGGTATATGTTGAACAACCTCCAGGCTTTGTAGATCCTAAATTTCCAAATCATGTCTACAGGCTTGACAAAGCACTTTATGGCCTTAAGCAAGCTCCAAGAGCATAGTATGAGACTTTAGCTCAATTCCTTCTGGAAAGTGGATTTAATAGAGGCACAATTGACAAGACTTTATTCTACCTCAACCATGGAAATGACTTACTTTTGGTACAGATATATGTTGATGATATCATTTTTGGCTCTACAAATACAAAGCTTTGTAAAAGATTTTCTTAATGCAGTCAAGATATCAAATGAGTTTGATGGGAGAGTTAAGTTATTTTCTGGGACTTCAAGTCAAACAAACTGAAGATGGTACTTTCATCAGTCAATCCAAGTACACCCGAAATCTACTCAAGAAATTTGGAATGCAAGACAGTTCTACTGCTTCAACTCCCATGGCCACTGCAACCAAGTTAGATAAAGATACTGGTTTATCAGTAGATATTACTAACTACAGAGGTATGATTGGCTCTTTACTCTATTTAACTGCTAGTAGACCTGATATCATGTCTGCTACCTGTCTTTGTGCAAGATTTCAGGCTGATCCAAGAGAACCTCATCTAATAGCTGTGAAATGAATTTTTCAAGTACCTTAAGGGTACAGCTGATCTAGGATTGTGGTATCCTAGAGAATCATATTTTAAGCTAATAGGATACTCAGATGCAGATTTTGCAGGATGCAAAATAGATAGGAAAACACTAGTGGAAGCTTCCAATTTCTTGGAGGCAGATTGGTTTCTTGGTTTAGCAAGAAATAGAAGTCAATTGCCACATCAACTGCAGAAGCAAAATATATTAATGCAGGAAGCTGTTGTGCACTGATTCTTTGAATTGAGAATCAGTTACTGGATTATGGGTTAGAATTTTCTAAAATACCTATTTACTGTGATAATCAAAGTGTTATTGCTATGACAGGTAATCTAGTTCAACACTCAATGACAAAGCACATCAGCATTAGGTACCATTTCATAAGGGAACATGTGATGGAAGGTACAGTGGAAATGTATTTTGTCCCAACAGATCAACAACTAGCAGATATCTTCACAAAACCACTATGTGAAGCTACTTTTACAAGACTGGTAAATGAACGTGGAATGGTTTTTGGTTCTTTCTCTAAATCTGCTTAGTTTTTGTTCTCATGCATCAGACTTTATGATTAGTGTTTATAGATTGTCTTATCTCTATGTATTATGTGCTTAAATTGTAATACATTAAATGTTAATTGTTATCGGATGTGGATCTATATACTCTGATAGTGATTTGAATGTTCTGTGACTATTCAAACCAATGAGGATAACTGTGCTAGATGCTGACCTAGTAGTCTTTAACATACTAGAAATCCCATGTTTGAATTAGTTGTTTATGTGGAAACTCATTAACACAAGCAAATTCTGATTTTGAGCTTAGTCAAATTTACTTTATGTATCTTATTACTAAGTCACAGACTAGATTCTTGCTTCTCATATGTCAAATTCTGATGTCAGTAAATCTTAAGGATGAACCACATGCTTGATAAGCCTCACTTATCTGAAGAAAAGAAAAAAAAAATTAAAGTCAGGTACTCCTTTGAGATCTAGAGTATATATGTGGAAGGGAAGACCCAAGTGCATTGCTGGTATTAAGTAATATGCATTAGAAAAACAAATAATTTTTTTTTGGTGACTTTTCACATTCTCTGACTACTAGATAAATACTCTGATAATAGCATAAATTCTGATAGCAGTTGTGTCTCACTTACACTGAGAAGCCACTGTGAAAAAGAATGTTAAAAGATGCATAAAATGAGCACAAACAGTTGAGGTGGACTCTTGCATAAATTTGTTCTATAGTAGACTTCATAATTAATGACAGATTTTAAGCACTTTTCTTAGTTATGCCTTATTTCTAAGATGTACTGAAGTTTATCAGACTTTAATCTTTATTTGATATTTTGCTAAATGCACACACTCTCACTCCATATGAATGATGAAAATTATTGTGGTGATTAAGTTGTTTTTGACAAACAGTTAAGTGTCATTTGCATAAATTCTGAGGAGAACATCTGATGAAAGTTCTGATGATTAAACTCTGAAGAAACAAGTCAGTGTTTGTATGAAGAATCACAGATACAGACCTTCAATTTTTGAGTAAAGAAGCCATGTTCTGATGACCGTTAAAATCTGATAATAGTCAAGTTCTGATATTAAATCCTGATGCAAACTCTGATGCTTTCGTGGCATTTTTTTACTTGACTTATTTGTGGTAAATACTGTAACGGTCATATTTAATCAGAATATAATAAGGTGAGATAAAAACAGTCATAATCATTTGAGTTAGTGGTAAACGTGTTTGTCTTGAAAAACTGCATGTGCACAGTAATTGTTACTTATTTCTCGTGCCCATTAACTCCTACTTTAACTTTTTACTGACTGATTATTACACATCGGTCTAGGGAGACGAGGCATCATTAACTCTACACTTAATCATTAATTAATCTTCTAGTCCCTTGATATTCCATTGGCTATTTAACCGACATCTCATCTCAAACATATCATCTTCTATTCTCACACAAAATCATTCTCTCTCTTTTAATTCTCACCATTTTCATTCTTCATAAAAATGGTTTTTGTAAACATGTTTATGAATTATGAAAACGTCAACGTCGAGTTCAGTTGTGGTGACTGGGAACATGAATGGCATGTCACTGCTATTCCTGATGAGATATGGAACTTGGTTCCACAAGAGGTTCAGACAAATCTCTTGTTCTTTGAGATGGACTATTAACTCCATCTTGATCACTTGGAAGAAGAACGGAGAGAGGCTCTTCTTCAGCAAGAACGGATCATCCGTCTTGCAGTGCTAGTTGTCAGCAACAGGAGGAATTAATCGATAGCTTTCCTTCTTAGACCAAGGCTGTTAATGTTCACTATCTTAGACTAGGATTATCTTGTAATCTACAAATTTCATAAAATGTACTCTTTTGATATGTTAATGAAATTTCTTTTGATTGTAAGATTTAGTATTCGTTTATCTTGTATTATGCGTATGTGAATGTTCTCATTGAAGCCTGTTAATCTTTACTTCATCTACTTGAACTGTATTTCTTAATGAATATTTTGATTAAAATTATGGTTACTAATAATTTGTGATGATTTGACAAACAAATGTTGAATTTGAATCGACATATCCTGAGCTACACTTGGGAAAGTTGAAGTAATTGAGAAAGCTCAAGAGAAGCAACAGGCCCAAATTTCTGAGGTCCTACAAAATCAAGCTTCTCAACAGACTCAATTGAATGAGATTCAATCTTCAGTAGAACTTCTTCTCTCTCTCCTACTACCTGATGATGCCAAAAAGGGGGAGAAGGTAGTTAAGTACAAATGTTCTAATGATCAAGTACTGAAGAAGAAAGATGATGAAGTTGATGACCAGGGAAACCCTAGCAAGGGTAGAGGTCAAGTTAAAGGGCAAAGCAGCAAAGTGAAGCTAAATATTGATGTTAGCAAATCTTCTAATCAAAAGAAGACAATTGAAGCTGCTCAAACTTAAAATCTGATAGCAAGTACTGATACTCAAAATCTGATATCAAGTTCTGATGAGCAAAGTCTGATGACAAAGCCTGATGTTCTGGTACAAGGTGGAAGTCAAGATTCTCAAAAGTTCATGCAAACTCTGAAGCTAAAGGGGAAGCAGACTATAACCTACTACAAAGATCCCAAGATTCAGACACTTGATGAGGAAATTCCTAGAAGATTATTTCTGAAACATAATCCAGGAATGGATTTGGAAGCACTCAAGGAGGAAGAAGCTAGATTTAAAGCTGAAAAGAAAAATCTAAAGCCAAAAGCTTCTGTTGCAAAGAAACCTCTTAGGCCTAAAGAGAAAGGCATTGTGATCAAAGAGAAGTCAAATTATGAGGCATCAAAGCTCATGACAAGATCACAGATTGATCCCAAAGACAAAGGGAAAGGAAAAGTTGATGAACCTATAAAGCCACAGGAGATGAAAATTCCTCAAATCCTGATAAAACCTGTGTGCAAACTGGTTCAAGTTACTGATGATATTCTTGCTGAAGATGAAGATGTTCAAACTCTGAAAAGAAAGAAGATTTCTGAAGAATCAAAGACAACCTCTGACAAGGCTCAAGTTGTTCAGAGTGAAGAATAACAAGTTACAGCAGAAACAACAAGTTCTGATAAAGTCATCAAGAGATCAACCTCTGACAGTGCTCAAGTTGATTTAGAAAAGATGGAAGTAGCTGATAAAAAGAAACTTCTATGGAAGAATGTCAAACCATCAGATCCAAAGAAAAGCCAATTATTTTTTGATTTCATGACTATTGGGTTAAATGCTAGAGAACCAAGAGACAGGGCTGGACTAGGTTCCGATGAAGCTAAGATCAAGACAGGAGTTGAAGTTGCTACTACAGATCCATTTCTACTGACTAACAAACCTCTTGAAGATGTTACACAAAAACACCTTGATAAGGTTATCTCTGTTCAAGTGGTACCGGATGTTCATGACAAGCACAATGTCAAAGAAAATCTTATTCTTTTTCTTGAAGATGGAAGGACATATCAAATGTCAGAATCAGATGTGCTAAACAAATCACTGAAAGAACTTCAATTCTTTCATTACCTTTTAGAGGTAAAGTCTGATATTACCAGGAGATGGTCAGATTTCATATTGAAGACCATCAGAGATAAAGCAAAAATTTTTGGTTCAAGAGTTACAGAATCCATTCCTAATATTGTTAAAAATAATGGAAGTGGGATTCCAATGAGGAAGGATTCTGCTATGCTTGAAGTGATACTGAATGAGAAATGTTTGTGCTACAATGAAGATTCTTCTAATCCTAAGGTAATAAGACTGAATGATGGTTTAGAAAGAAACCATATATCTGCTTTAAGGACTGTAATCTATCAGATTGGAAGTCAGAATGAAGAGATGAAGCAAGTCAAGACTACACTATCTCAAGTCCTGAGGAGTAAAGAAGAAAAGTTGATATCAAGCTTTGTCAAGAATCATTTTGGATTCAGATTGACTCGGTGAGATTGGTAAAAGCTACAAGGACTGTAAGTTGTAGTTAGTTATCTAGTTAAACTCTTATTTGCATTTGTACTTAAATATTTTTGACATCATCAAATCAATTAACTTGTATATTTTGCATAATTTATAAGTTGGGTATTTTCTATCTGCTGGATATTTTATCGAGTCTCGCTTTTTAATTGAATTTCTTAGTTTCTTTATATCTACTAGATATTACAAATTTAATCCTTTATACCAATTACCTGACAGTCACTCTGTGTTTGAATTACAAGAATTTCATTTGTTGGAACATAGTTTATTTTCCTTCGGATGAGGTCGAATTCAAACTTCACCTCCTTATCCTCACAAACTTCAAGAAAACTTCAATAATTATTAACATTTTAAAATTTCATAATGCTCCTCATCCTCACAAAATTCAAGTATTTCAAACATAATGTTAATTTCGTTGTATTAGGTATAAAAGTTGAAAAATATACCTATCATGAACGGAAATATGTGATAACTATATTACCCATTTGTGTATAAATTAAATTTTGTGATTGTTTTGAACAATTGTCTCACCATGATAGTAAAGCTGATAATGTTAATGGTACTCCGCAGTCAATAACGCATAAAATGAAATGTGTTCGTGTAACTGAGAATAGAGCTAATAAGTTAAATAAATTAAAAATAGTTAAATAAATGAAATCATTCTATCTAAACAGATCAAACATACAGATAATACTATATGTTATTTTTAGTATAAAGAAATATACTTCATCAGTTTCATAATAAATGTCCATTTTATTAGAAAAGTATTTGTTTTAAAATTGTTCGCTTCAACTTTTAATGTAAGTTTGTATTTTTAAACTCTATTTCATGTATATCTAATCACATTTTCAAGATCAACCATATTTCACATATTTTGTTGTAATAATGCAATGGGTCATGTCCCCTGACAATCATGTGTCAGGAAACCATTATCCAACACATTATGTCGTGGGAAAGCTAATATCCGTGCATAATATCCGTGGAAAGCTAAAAACTTTTAGCCCTTCCGCGTAAATATCTGCGGAATGGGTAATTACTTTTTTTACCCTTAATTACCTTCCACGTATAATAATCGCGTAAGCCCTGAGAAACAGATTAAACGGGTTTAGACAACCCGTTTAGCAGTTTAAACATAAAATTCTAAATTTGTTTCATATCTCTGGCGATTTGAAGGCGATTGAACTGTGAATTAGACTCGAATCTTGTTCTTCATCACTTTCCCTTCAATTTCCCAACTCCAACGACATTAAGGTTCATTTTACAATCACATATCTGTATTTTTTCGGATTCTAGGGTTCAGTTTTTGGTTCTTGAGGCCCGAGATGGAATTTGAAAAATTGATTGTGTAATTTGTGTGTATGTATAATTATAAATTCTAGTATATGTTCAATTATGTTTGATTATGTTCGATCTCTTTGATTGGTTTTTATATGTGTTTATATTTGTAGATATGTGGTCGCGTTTTGCGTGTAATTTGCGTGTCTGTGATCGTGTTTTTGGACTGTGAATTTTGAATATGATTGTGTAATTTACGCGAATCTGTGAATATGGTGTGTGATTTTGAATTGTTTGTTGATGTTGCGAGTGTATTTGATGGATGATCACAGAAAGTCCAAAAACCACAACACCACAACATAAACATGTATGTATGTTCGATTGTAATCCGTTTTTTTGAATTATATCCATAAAATCATGTATGCAATTGTTCGATTATGTACGTTTTGTATTTTGGCATTGTTCGATATGTATGGGATTGGAGTTTTTGCATTACGATTTTGAATTTGTGGAATTGGTGTATGATATTGTTTGAGATTTGTAGAATTAAAGTTTTTGCATTTCGGTTTTGAATTTGTATTCATAGTTATGCTTATATGATTGAGATAGCTTATACATATAATTTTGTGGATTATATGATTTATGATTAGTTTATTGAACTGTTTTCATGTATTGTTTCAGGATAGATAACATATTGACGGGTTCAGTTAGTCATACCATTATCTTTCATAACGAGTATCATGTGAGTTCGGATGTTTGGGAGGGACATGAGTGGGGTCCTTTGGAGTGTGATTGTGGGAACATGAACATGCGTAGTTGGGTTTTGTCTGATGCTCAGAAGGACTTGTTCCATAGTATTGGTTATGTTGTGTTTGCAAATCCGGGTGTGGTTTTGTAGAATGATGTGAGGCGTGTCACGACACTTGTAGATAGGTGGCGTCCCGAGACCAATACCTTCTTCATGAAACATGGGGAAATGACAGTGACTCTGGAGAGTGTTAGCTATATCTTGGGTTTACCGATTGTTGGACGTCCGATAGTTGGCGACAGTCTAGGGAGTAGCGTGGGTACTTCACGAGACATTGGTTTGAGCCACCGGATGAAGCGAAGGTGAATGTGGCATTCGCCAGAACCGGCATAAAGTACACATGGTTGTATCAGAGATATGGGAGGGTTGATCTAGGTCCTGATCCGAGGAGGATTGTTATCCACACACATGCATACTTGCTCATGGTTGTTGGTTCTGTTCTATTTCCTACCAGTAGTAGGAATGTGGTGCACCCGAGGTACATTAGACACCTCCGCTTTCTTAGGGGTGTACATACATGGTCCTGGGGTTCTGCGGTTGTTTCATATCTATATAGGGGGCTAGAGCATGAAGCACAAAAGGGGGCGAAGATGATTGCTTATTGTACGTGGTTGTTGCAGTTGTGGGCATATGAGCGGTTCTTGATTGTGAGACCTCTTCCCGATTCTACCAGGGATTCATATCCAGTTGCTGAGTTCTGGGCTAGGTCGGTTGATGAGATGGTTGCTGAGGAGGAGAAGATGGAGGAGGAGGTGGAGGAGGAGGAGCCTAAGGGGAAGAAGGGGAAAAAGGGGAAGGAGGTGAAGGGAAAGGAGGTTAGGGGAAGAAGGGGTAAGGGTAGGGGAAAGGGAGGGAAGGGTAAGGGGCATGCGATGATGTTCTTGATGATGCTATGGATGAGGATGTTCCTGAGGATGGGATTGTTGTTAAGAGGAAACGGGGTAGTGGTAGGCGTGATAGTAGATTGGCGCATCATCATAGTTTGCCACTTTATAGAGGCGAGTTTGATGGAGTTGCAGCTAATATTATGGCATGGACGTCGTATGCTTACTTCGCGAGGTAGAGGAGGATTCAGATGAGGATCATGACATATCTGCTGAGGATTTGGAGGCTCATTTCTTTGGTCTTGCCAGGGTTCCAGTGATATGTTATGATGTTGTTGAGTATCAGTATTCTGATAGGGTGATAAGACAGTTCAGGTTGAGACAGGGTATCCCACAATCACTGGTTAGCATGACATAGTTTAGGATGTAGGGATTCGAACATAAAACGTAACGGAAAAGGCTCCAAAAAGCAAAAAAAAAATTTGAATCCCTGCCGCAGGATCTATGTATACTTAGTGAATGATTATCGAGAACGGAATATGTACCTTAACGAAGCTTTACAAGTGACTATAATGTAGGTCCAAGGTAAATGAATCATAACATCCCTTTCGCACAAAGATCTGCACTTCAAAGATGTCCACACGAACGCCTGATCGTCGAATGATCACCGGAGCCAGTACTAGCCGAAATATTTGCTTCTCTCTGTCTCTCTTTTCTAGCCTCTCCTTGTGTAGAGCATCTAGGGTTTTTATGAAAACGATTTTCAACCTCTTCACCCTAAAAGTATACATCATCATGTATATATAGGAGAGAGAAATATATGAGCTTAACCCTAATTCGTTTTGGGCTTCATGTAAAATCAAAACTGATTGGGTTATTAGATTAAAATTCAAATTATGATTTAATTAATTAAGTTCAACTAAATTAATTAAATAATCAATATTGAATTTATAATCATATAATTTAAATTTGAAATTTAAATTAAAACTCATTTTAAACGTTCTTAGTGTGTGACCCTTTAGGTTATTATTACACTGACAAAAATTTTAATATCAAATAATAAAATTATAAATAATGAGTAGCATCTAGTAATACATCATTGTTACCCAAGTAATAATAATACTTTGTGATCCAATTAAATCATTCATGAATAATGTACAATGTAATATAATCCCTTTAACCTTATACTATTGATCAAACTCGAGGTATGCATTGTGGCATCCTCTATAATGTTGAATCCGGGTTTCCTTGATTATTGAGTAAACTATTAAACAAATCAGTATTTGAGCACGACCATGCATTTTATAGTCTCACTCAATCAAGAGGCCAAAAACTATCACTCCTTAATATAGGAGGGCTAAATCCTATCTAGATCATTCATATTTCTCATACAATTCATAATATACCCAATTTCTAATTTTATATTTACCCGGTCAAGGATAACTTTTAATAGAATCAAAGTGTATTAATTCTCGTATAGAAATATAATGACTTCAGGTCTAAGGACCAATACATCATCAGTCAACAAACACACTAGTCTCAATATATTATTATCATCCCTTAACAATATTACTTGACTAGGGACATTTAGAAATATCAATATTATTCTCATAATCTCATTTATAAGTCACGTACTTAGAGATTTAAATTTACATATCATATTCCAAGGACATTTATTAATCTAACATTTTATCACAGAAAATAAAGATACAATAAATTTATAAATAATAATCCATAGAATCATAACTAATAATCCAAATGTCTCATAACATAAACATAATAGCGTTGTCTCTAGGGTACACACACACTAACATAGGAAGCCTAAGATTTCGTTCAATCCCTATGACTAACGGGGTATATGGTTTGCTAAGATTGGCGAGTGGACCCATTTTAGTAATCACCCGGAGGTTTTAGTGGTTGAGCAGCCAGACTCGGTTGATGACAAGCTATTCATGTCGATGAAACCGTACACGAAAAGAGATACACAAATATCACCTCTATTTATGTTTTTTGTGTCGTGTACTCCCATATTATTTGGCATTGTCCTCCCTTGCATTATAGTAGCATCTGATTATATGCCACAAATGTCTTTGTAGATACAGAAGGGAGTGGCATGTCTCAGGCTATAGATACCAGCATTCCCCCTGAGTATGAACAGGAGTTTGAAAGAATTGCCTCTATGTTTGTGGAGTCGTACTGTCAATTCATGCGGGATTTTAGAGGTCCAGCATATAAGGATCCATTGTTCCAGTATGTTCATCTATCTCCCGAGGTGATGAGGCCTACAGTTGGAGGGAGTCGAGAGCCCGATGTCATTGACATGACACAGCCGTCTCAACAAGTGTCACAGGCCCCTACACAATCATCTATATTTGCATCAATGTCGTCTTCTTCGAGGGCCGAGAAGATGGATGTCCGCCGTCCTATGGAAGAGAAATGGAAGATAAATAAGAGGCTAAAGTGGGAGAGGATGGAGGCTATTAGGAGGTATTGGGGATGGGAAGGTTTCCCCGTGAGGGCTCCTATTAAACATGATCTTATGTGGACCTTGGACGCATCTGTTATGCAGAGTTTGCAACCCAAAGGATGGATAGATGATAGGATCATATATGCTTACCTGGTATAATATTTAACCTTCTTTCATTTATGTTGTTCATTTTATTTCATTTTGAAATTTTATATTTTACAATTCTTGCTTGATAACCTGTTTCCTGCAATGGTTATTGAGTGATCGTGAGAAAGCCATAACTGCAGCGGGAATGTATCTGATGATGCCTTCTTACTAATTCATGGATCCACTTTTTATGGAGTTGGCGAAGAATGTGGACTAATCACATCCTTATTCTGTGAAGGCCAGTCATTTTTTTGTTACTTGGGGGAGTTGTGGGATAGGCCCACCGATTAACCAGGTGGACTACATATTTATTCATACGAACGAGAATAAGAGTAATTGGATTCTCATGGTATTTTCTGTGAAGAAATGGGGCATGATGGTACTTGATCCTATGAACTACAATGCTAAATATCCCGAAGATGAAAAGTGCGTGGTAATAGTTCCTCGACCACAACTTACATTATAATTTTGAAATTTTTCCTTATTACTTTCGTGAAATGATGTTATTTTTTATTGCGTGTTAGGTTGGAGTTGTTGGAAGTATGCTTCGTTACGTTGGCAAGAATTGAAATATCCCAAGTGAAGAGCCTTTAGTTCATGTTTGGGATGCAATACATAAACAATATAACTATTCAGATTATGGTGTATACGTGTACAAGTATATGGACTACACCTTGCAAAGTTATAATCTTGCTAAAGTACGTTGGAATGCCTCGGATGTGGAGATTTTCCATTACAGGATTGCCAAGGAGCTTCAAACAGGGATGGCTAAACCCATACCAACGCATCGCATGAGGCAAAGGATGTAGAGGGTAGCCGGAAAGAGTAGTAGTTAAGTCATTCGACTAGTTATATAGTTTAGTTGAACTTGTGTAGTTTAGTTGATCTTGTGTACTGTACTTGAACTTGTTTCCTTCCATTCGAACATCCTCATGTACTTTTCATTTGGTTTAATTACAAGTGACAATTGTTTCGTTTATATCGGTCATTTATCGACCGTGTCGCTTTCTCGTCCCGTCCCATTTTTTGGTTTTCTGTTTCTTTTATTTATTGATTTGTATTTATAATTCCCCCTTTCAACTTGTGTGCAAATTTTAAAGGGTTTGGAGAACCTTTAAATTTTAAGGTTTTGATTTTTTTTGGTGATTTGGGCCATATTTGGAGGGGTTCTTTATTTTGGCGATTTTTTTTCAAATTTTTACAAGGTTCATGTTATTATGATGTTGTTATGGTTGTTGTTATCATGTGAAACAGGTGGGAATGTGCCATTACAAATGGCACATTTCAAGAAAACTAACTATTCCTTCCGCGGAAAATATGCGTGAAAGGGTTGATGCTTTCGACGGATATTTTTCGCGGAAGGAACAGTTAGTTTTTAAAAAAGTTAGAGAAGCCGCCGGATATCTCTAAAAAGTTAGAGAATTCTCGTACGAGCTACCCTAACTAACTAAATATCTCTAAAAAGTTAGAGAAGCCGCCCGACAGTCGGTTCGTGGAGACCCCGGGAGAGGCGTCGTCCCTCACAATGCATGTCACCCAATAAAGCACAACAACACAACCTTCGTGGAGCACACCTTCAGTGACTTCGACATGGGTTTCGTGATCATACATATGGTGACGAGAATGGTACTCAACCCATTGTAGAGAGTGAATTTTCACCATGGTGCACGCCTCTAAGCCCATGCAGTGTTATCGTCACCACGTAGGTGGGATACCCAACCCTTGACGTGTTCAATACGTACTTGGTCCCGGATAGCACCCTCGCTAGGCTTCAACTTACGTATGTCCGCGATCCTATCACATTCCACAAGTTTACCGCCATCCCATTCAGATAGTCTCCATGGACCATCGGGGGACTCCCTGCCCAAGTTCAAAATGGGGAGAAAGTAAGGCGGCATATTACTTCATACTCTTTCACACTTGCAAGAAAGGGTTAACCAATGGCATGCTTCGGCCCAAACTCTTGATCGATTGGCCTCTTATTCTAGAGGGTGCAACTCCAGGTCTTTTTCCTTCGCTTAGGGAGGTGCTTCGTTAAACTGTGCTATTTCGTCGGTCCATTCATGAGCGATTACATCCAACTCGCTAAATGTTGGTGACATACAATCCTCCAATTCATAGTCCGAGTTCAAGAATGAGTTGCTAACGTGAGACACCGACTCGTCATCCGAAGTATAGCCCATTTCACCTATATATAACAAAAAATGCATGTTAGTAAAATAAGGTAGACCTACTAAAACCAATATAAGTGTAAATCATGACAAAAGCAATATATAAGGGAGTGTTATAGAAAATTTGAATTATAATTGGCCACTTTAACTTTTTCTTAATTCTTCCATTTTCACTAAACATTTCCTAGCATCATGTCTTTCAATGTTGCAATGTCCGCATTTCCTTTTTTCCTTGCAAGTTCCTCAACGGGACTTTGAATTCGGTGGTCTTTTTTTCCTTGCATCATCTCTGAGCATATGATATGGCAACACACCATCAACTCTATTGGCATCTCTAGTCCACCTCTGCTTCACAAAATGTTTCGGTAATTCGGCCACACGCCTCTTTGTCAACACGACAATAATGTGACGACACAGCATGCCCGAATGCTCAAACATTCTACATATGTAAGAACCCCTTAATGACAACTTGTTGAAGGTAACAAGGTAAGTGGTTCTCTTAGTGTAACGACGCGCACTTCCGGACCATTAATTCTAAACCGAAACTAAAATAAAATACAATTTACTAATACGAAAATCTATTACAAAGGTGACTATTACAAAAGCGCAGCTAACGGAAGTCCAAAAGTTCATTCTAGTCCAATCCTAAGTCCTCGAACTCCAATGATTTCCAACTCGAATCTTATACGAAACCTGAAATATAAAAGGGGTGAGCTACAAAGCCTAGCAAGTACAAATTAACTAACTATTTAATCGGAAATCAATGGGTGTTTTAATAAAACGATTTCCCTCAAAACAATAATAATTTTGTAAAATATTTTCTAAAATAAATCCAACCCAAAGTTTTATATTTTAAAATTCAGAATTTAAAACAGAACAGAGCATATTTTATAACAGATCAGAACAGAATAAAACAGAATGAAACGATAATTCTTATAAACACCACAGTCTTGATCTACGGCCACACTTTGCCAGTAGCCGGCATCTAATTCTTATTCTTATTCTCATATACCACACTTTACCAGTGGTCTGCATCTAAAGTTCAATAATTACACGCCCTTAATAGGTATCTAAAGTTGCACACTTGTGCGCCTAATAAGGGTATCTAAGGCTAGTTTCGGAACTATAGCGTAAATTACGAACTGGTTCGAAAACGTAGAGACTGGGTTTCAAAAGATTCTCGTATCTTATTTCTTATACAGTTCGAAACAGAATTCTTATATCTTATACGAAATTCGAAAATCAGAGTATCAAAACTTTTCCGAATATAAAAGCAAGTCAAAAAGTACTTACCTCAAAGCCTGACCAGATCTGAATTTACTCTTTTTGACCCTCTAAATGATATTTTCTTGGAAAACATGAAACACGAAAGCTGAAGATAACGAAAAGACCTTTCCGAAAAGTCCAGAATCACTGAATTCTGACTTATGATGAATTTTCTACGAATTTTATAAGACTACTGATTTTTGCTGAGAAGAGCCCTACGAATTTTATTAATTAAGGCGGGGAAGACGAATAGGGTGTATTTATAACGAGACAAACCCTATATCTTAACCTACAAGTTATCCATATTAAAATTGGATCCAAATTTTAGGCCCGTTGGTCTAATTCAAATTTTAAATCCTAGTCCTTATCAAATTTTAATCCTTTTTATTCTATTATTCTTTTATCAATCGAATTCTAAAAAAATTACGGGATATTACACTTAGACTCAAGGATTAATGGTCGATAACATTTGTAGTACGTATTATCCACATCTTCTAAGGAACAATCTTTATCCTTCTCCACAAAGTACTTTGCGACCTCAACCAATTGTCTTGAAATCTTTTAAACATCTCTTTGGTATAAATAGAAGCGGCATGGTGCTCCAAGGCGGTCTTCATATGCATGCAACGAATTTGGTGAAGTATATTATAATCCTCTTCTTTCTCACGCATGAGTTACCTTTCTAAAGCTTTTTGTGCACCCTCAAAGAATTCTTTCAACCCCGTACAAGACTCTACATAAGCATCAAAAAAGACATTCATTCCTTCGCTTCTCGATATTGTCTTTTGACCGGCGAAAAAAATGTTACGTGTATAAGCATCGATCCACTTATGCTTCAAATTATACAAGCCCTGCGATCATGTATTATTTTTCAACTTGTATTTCAAGATCAATGTTTTCCACTTATCCTCAAAAACTTCTATGGTCAATGAGTGATATATGAAATTGTTGAAGTCGCCTTTAAATTCATCCTTTGCATAGTAGGTTGAGAGCTTCTTCAGAAATTTGTTACTAGTGTGCCACGAACACAACAAATGTGTCGTGTTCGGTAGTTGAGATTGAATTGCCCCCTATGGCTTGATCTTGATCGGTGATAATAGCCAAGGGTGCATTCCCTTCAACGGACTCTAACAAAGTACCCAAAACCCACTCAAATGTAGTCTTCAATTCATCACACATTAGTGCAAATCCAAAGAGAATCGATTGATAGTGATGGTTCACCGCGGTGAAAGGCACAAACGGCATGGTATACCTATTTGTTCGATATGTTGTATCGAACACAACCATATCACCAAAAATTTTGTAGACCAACAACGACCGAGGGTCAACTCATAAAAGGCACTTCAATCTTCCTTCTTCATCAATTAAAGTCCGAATAAAAAAAATTCCTCCACTTTCCTCTTCTAACCGATGTAACAAATCCAATCCCGCTTGAGCATCATTCACACCCAAATTTTCCTTTCTAAAATCACGCACGATATTTCTCAAATGTTGGGCATGAAACCCTATTTGCTCCGCTCCTCAGTGCATTTTCCCAAATATATTTATTTGTTGTCTAGGTGTGATGCCCGAAATATGGAAATTCTTAATTAAATTCTTTTGGGCGGCGGTTACATGTCGCTCCCTTTTAATCAAACTCATCTTAGATGGCGACACAACATCGTGATTGTGATTTAACTCCAAAAACGTTATCTCTCAATGTCTTGTATTTCGCTTATTAATCACATAAATCCTAAATTTACATCCACTTGTAGGAAGTTTATCTCTACGCCTTTTCTTCTTCGTACTACCGACACTTCCTATCAAAATTTCATCATCCTCTACGGGTTCTTTATTGCGGTTTTCTCTCGCTAAATTATAAACATAAGTATGGGCATATATTGCTTTGTCCACACGCCTTTGTGTATTTTAGTTTTTAATTGTAAAGCCATTTTTCAAAGCGTAAGCCCTAATTAAATTCTTCGCGGCTACTAAATTAGGGAAATTTTGACTTAAGAAAGGAATTACAATATCTTCTTCTTCAACAAGACTCTTATCCCTTGTCTCACTACTATCATGCATAAACTCACTACTTTCATGCAAAACTTCATCTCCAAACCTATCTTTACTAACAAAAATATATTCATCACAATCATCAAAAATATTCACATAATCTACATTATCATTACGCAAGCAACTACCACTAACATCATCAACTTCATTAGTTACAACATTATGAAAAACTTTATCACTTCTTTTCAGAGTTTTTCTAACTTCAAATCTAGCAAACATCTTATTCATAATGAAAACAAGAAAAAAGCAAGAAATTTAGCTTACCCAATAAAAATTAGTGAGTAATGATGAACAAAAGCAATAAATCCCCCAAATTTGCTCTCCAATTGGACAAAAGTATCACAAAAATGAAAGTGTGATCGTTTAAGGTTTTAAACTACAAGTACCGTTCTTCCGCACATAATATTCGCGAAAAGGAAAGTCGTTCCGTGCATAATACCCGCGAAAGCTATCATTTCTGCGGATATTACCCGCATAACGGTTAATATTTTTTTTAAATCCTGGTCGTTGGAACGATCCAACGACCAGTAAGTAACATGTTGGATAAAAGTTCCCTAACACATGATTGTCAGGTAACAGGACCCTAATACAATTAATATGGATATAAATATTTTTATCAACATTCACTTTTGAGTAGTGCTAGAAGTACAAAAATAACTCCCAAAATACACGTGCCAAGTTTTAATTGATGGGACTCATATTAACACAAGTGCGGTCCATTACATTGATGAGCAATCAACTAATCACAAATTAACACCTCAATTTTTGGAAAAATTTTGTGAAAATTTTTTGGGACCTCTAAAATTACTCTTCACTTTTTTTTAATATGCCTATTTTTTTATGTTGGCATGGATATTGAAACGGAGTGAGTAGTGTGTAAAAAAACGGAGCCTCCGGGTAAAAATCAGTGTTCCAAAAATTGTTATGCGTCTTAGGTCGGCGAGTGTACCTTCAAGATATTAATTTGCAAGTTGGAGATTAACTGACTCATTAATCAGCACATTAATCGAAAGTAAACAAATATTATTATTAATATTTATAATTATATAATGATCAGTAAGTGAGTCGAATATTTGTTTGATAACACATGTGTCATTCGTTATGAAATAATTATCAAGTTTAAATTATTACATAATTCTATAACGTGTGCAGCGAACGGTTATTTGAAATACTTATATTTTAATATTTATTAAATAAGTTTGTTTAAAAGGGTAAGTATGCCTAATAAGTATATTTTAATATATCTTTAATTAATTAAATTGATATTTGGAGAAATTAGGCACGTGAAAATAGGTAAATAAGTTTTTTAAATAGTAAGAACCATTAAATTATTTATAAAATTAATAGATTCATAAATTGACTTAAGTAACTCCAAGTAAATAGGTTATATGTAAAATATTAGAATTTAGAATTAATTGGATTATTAGTGGAAGTTGAACTTATGACTATTATGTATAATAATTTTTAGCATTATCGTTAAAGATTATCATGAATTTGATTTATAAAAACCTATCGGATTGTCTTAATCGATTTTTAGAATTTCGCCAAATTACACCGCACCCAAAAAAACAAAGAATATAAACTAGATTCACCGCGTTATTTTTTTTTTTAGAAAAATGTTTCTTTAATTAAAAATATATTTCCAAAAATATCAAAATCATATACAATATACGAAGAAAAAGGGGAAAAAAAATCCAAAATTCCAGACCGTAAAAAGCAAAGGAAACAAAAGACACAACAACAGCGTGAGAATAAATCGCATCTCAAAGTCCCAATCGAACGGCTATTATTGCAAATCGGAGCCTTTGAGGTACAGCTGGGGACACACAGTCCACGTTTCTCGGATCACATTGTCCAAAATACCCCCACTCCCTCCCCATTCTTAGAAACACCCAAGGTCAAAACCGTAACTTCACTCCAATAACTTGTTCCCCACTCCACACCTCCATAAATGTACGAACCTTTTAATATTTTCCAATTTTCCTGGAAAAGGAAATTACCAAAAACAAAATCTCGAATTAGGGTGCGTTAAGTTGCCGCATAAGCTCATATATAAACACATACACACACAGCAGAGTCTCTGCCTCTCTGCTGCTGTAGAACAAGGGTTTTATAATTTCGTTAAACAAAGATGAGTAGTTTTTACAAGAGAGCCACCAGTGTGTTTACAAATCACCCTGTTCTCACCAGACTACTCGTTGTTGCTACTGTCAGGTCCTCCTTTTTTTACATCTCACATTTCCGTAAACTCGGAGCTTGTCGATTTTTAGAACACTGTTTGTTTATTTTCTCGAGTACTTGAGTCGGTCGATTTTTAGAACACTCGTGATTTATTTTGCGTTAGTAGATTTATGTGTTTGCTAATGTATTAATTGTAATCTAAAAAAAATCTTATGAAATAGTAATAATGTGTGTGTAATTCTGTTGATTTTTTTTCGGTTTTTGTTTTTTATTTCATATCTGTTATAACTTACAAGCATGACTGTTGATAATTGATTTATGTGTTTGTGAATATTATTTTGGTGCTAATTAGTTGTGATTATGTTAATTTTAGTCTCTGTTTTTAATTTCGTATCCGTTGTTGTTACGAGTATGACCGTTGTTATATTAGATGTTTGATTTTGTGATATAATACACTTATCGAAATTAACTATGTTTTTAATTTCGTATACAAGTATGGCCTTTGTTATATTATATGTTTGATTTTGTGATATAATACACTAATCGAAATTAACTAATTGACATGATGTAATTACGTAACTAACAGTTGTTTGTAAAAAGAGGCAGAAGTTTTACATTTTTACTGTTAGGTCTAGTTTACAGATGATGTATAACTTGTCTGGGGTGAATGTGAGCTATTTAATAATGTATACTGATTTATAGATTATTTTTTTCGATTTTGTGACATTATTTGCAATCGAAAGTGCAGTGGTGGAGGCGTAGCGGTTTATTCAGGGGCCAGACCATATTATGGTGCATATGCTGATCAGGGTAATTGTGTGAACAAGAAGAAAGTGGTGGTTCTTGGAACTGGTTGGGGAGGCGTTTCGTTCCTTAAGAATCTGAAGAATCCTTCGTATGAACTTGAAGTAGTGTCACCGCGAAATTATTTTGCGTTTACTCCTCTGTTGCCTAGTGTTACAGTTGGGACAGTTGAGGCACGTAGTGTTGTTGAGCCAATTCGTAGTATTGCAGCAAAGGTGAGCAACTTACATGTCAAGTATATAGATGTTACACATTTTGCTTCTAATGTAATTGTCCTAGTTTTACTTGTATGTGATAAGCTCAGTTTATGTTAAGACAATGTTGATAGGACAATTTGACTTGCGAATGTTTTAATCCTTGTTAAGTAAATTGGTGAGCAAATGCTCTGTACGGGACAGAGTCTGTTTTAATTCGTTGGTTTTAGTTGCCCAAAATTAGCATCAAATTGGAAAATGTGTTTAATTGTCTTTGAATTAATGGTAATCAACTACGTATGTGTTTATGTATGTACTCTTGTCAATTTTCAAGTATAAAGGTGGGATTTCCTGTGTTGCTTTGCGCTTAGGCAATGACATGTCTAAAATATTTGATGCCGTTTAGGGTGCCTTAACTGACCTTCATGTCCATTTACTTTTTGCTGATTAGATACTAATGTGAAATATGCATATATGGTTTGGTCTTGCAGTCTGTTTCAGATTTTAATTTCAGGGAAGCTGAATGCTTTAAGATAGATCACGAAAACAAGAAAGTTTACTGTAGATCCACCCAACATTCAAAGTTGGGAGAGAAAGAAGAATTTGCAGTAGACTATGACTACTTGGTGGTATCTGTCGGAGGACTTTCAAATACGTTCAACACTCCCGGTGTTGAAGAGAATACTCTCTTCTTGAAGGTAACTTATCTGAACTACCAAAACCTGTTTATCATCAGTTTACATGTTTTTGCACAAGTTATAAGCTTTGAGCACCGGGATATGCCAATTGCCAAGTACACTTTTGCTTGTTTAAAACCATATATTCAATATCACCTCGTGCAATGTAGCTTACTAAAGCTAAAACTTTATCTGCGGGTCTAATTTAGATGCTTGAAAACAGGAAGTTGAAGATGCACTGAGGATCCGTAGGAGTGTTATTGACTGTTTTGAGCGGGCCAGCCTTCCAAGTGTATCTGATCAAGAGAGGGAGAAAATTCTGCATTTTGTAGTTGTTGGCGGTGGTCCGACGGGTGTTGAGTTTGCAGCCGAGCTTCATGACTTCGTGCATGAAGATTTAGCTAAGTTGTATCCTGCTCTTCAACAGTATGTGAAGATAACTCTTCTGGAGGCAACTGATCACATTTTGGGCATGTAAGTTCTGCTGATTTAGAATTTATTTATAGTGTTCGAATTCTATCTTTTATATTATGTTTGATTACCTGTGGATCAGTTTTTGTCCCTAATTTTTTTGTTTAGAAATCAATTTATACCCTTAATAGCGGACACCAAATCTGTCTAATTATGGTACTGCTACAAACGAATAAATATGACCAATCTTGCGATTTATCCTTAGATTCATCAGTATTGTTAGAGGTTGAACAGAAAACACAAATTTGGCCCATTACAGGTATACAGTTTTTCTTGGTTCGGGTACCTTAAGTTCGATTGTAAAATGAGTTAAAGAAAGTTCAACTGGTTAGTGAAGTATTTTGGAATATCTATATACATAAAACATTTGGATCTTGGATGGACGACACGAGACCAACATAGTGAGTAGAGAAAAAATCCCTAGGCCCTTCCCCAATGAAAAGGTCATTGTTCTGAATCCTCACTCTTTACCGTTGTACATAAAACCCATTTAATCTACTCTAAAAAGCATTTGGATGTACTTTACATGTGGACAGACATTAACATAGGGTGCCCAGAGGATAAAAGAACTGTTCATGGAGTTTTAGCTATTAAAACATGGGTGTCCAGTATGTTCTTAGGACTGTTGTTCGAACTGTTCATGGAGTTTTAGATATTAAAACATGGGTGTCCAGTGAAAGCTTAGGAATGTTGTTCTGGAGACTACCGTAATTAACTTTTACATCTTTGTTTTGTCGTCTGTTCAATACAGGTTCGACAAAAGGATTACTGAATTTGCTGAAGATAAATTCCATAGAGATGGAATTAATCTAAAAACTGGATCTATGGTGACAAAAATATCCGATAAGGAAATATCTACAAAAGTAAGAGCCACTGGGGAAACCCAGTCCATTCCCTATGGAATGATTGTCTGGTCAACTGGTATAGGTACTCGACCTTTTGTTAAAGATTTTATGAAGCAAATTGGTCAGGTTTGTCCTATCTATAGAACATTCTATTCTTTTCTAATTGATACATTAAATTTTCACTTCTACTCTGTAACTGTTGCTCTAATTTGCTTTATGTTTTTAACCACAGGCTGATAGGAGAGTGTTGGCAACTGATGAATGGTTACGAGTCGAAGGAACTCAAAACATATATGCCTTAGGTGACTGTGCGTCAATAGTTCAACGTAAAGTGATGGTATGTTTCCCCTGATCTATTATCCACAGATAAACAATGATTGAATCACGCAAATAGTGTCACAGTTCGAATATTTTTCGACCATTTTTTTTGTATGACTTATCAGTAGTCTCGACTATGGAACAGCCTGGTAACAGGATACATTCTATTTGATGACTTTCCCCTGTGGCTTGAAAGACCTTATAACATCGAAATGAATGTAAATGATTGAAATTCATTTTATTTTAGGATGATATTGGCGCCATATTCAAGAAGGCAGACAAGAAAAACAAAGGCTCCCTTAAAGTGGATGATTTTAAAGAAGTCGTCAATGATATCATAGACAGATATCCTCAAGTGGAGCTGTATTTGAAGAAAAAGCAATTGAAAAATTTTGTTCAGTTGTTGAAGAATTCTCAGCCGGATGAAGAGTTGGATATTGAAAAGTTCAAAGCAGCTCTTTCTGAGGTGGACTCAGAGATGAAAAATCTTCCTGCTACAGCACAGGTATGTACATTTTTACCAACTCCAAGTCCTCATCCCTTCTATTCAGTTTTCATATCTTTATCTGTGGCTTCTGATGTTTTAGGTGGCTGATCAAGAAGGCAAATACCTTGCTACTTGTTTCAATCGGATGGAGCAATGTGAAAAGAATCCGGAAGGTCCAAATAGAATCAGGGAATTAGGACGACACAAATTTAAACCATTTAGGTATGAACACTTAATCTGTTACGACAAGAGTTGTTTGAAGATATTGCATTCATCCTTTAAACTCTAAGTTGTACATACAGTTTGTACCAACTAGCACATACCTTAACTAGTATAAGCATTTGAAAAAATTAATTCATATCCGCCTGATATAATATTAGGTATAAGCATTTGGGGCAATTTGCTCCTTTGGGAGGAGAGCAAACTGCAGCACAACTTACGCTTCCTTGGGATACAGTATCAATTGGTCGCAGCACCCAGTGGTTGTGGTACTCGATTTATGCAAGGTACTTTCATGCTGCAAAACTTAATCTCCATCTCATTAGAGTTTGTTTTCAGTCTTAAATTATTACTATTTTTGCTCTTATAATTCATTTTTTTATCATGGACTAATTAAATTGTATAGCAAGCAAGTCAGCTGGCGCACAAGAACTTTGGTTGTATCGGACTGGGGTAGAAGATTCATTTTCGGAAGAGACTCGAGCAGGATATGATTTTTCTGAGAAGCATCAAGCATGTATGGCTTTAATCATCAAACCATGGATTTCTGGAAGTACCAAGATAAATTTTGCAGAGAGTTATTTTAGTTTACAAATATGAGACAAAGTTGAGATGTGTTACTCAAATATTACTTGGTTTTTTAGAATTATATTCACGGTGTCAGTATTAGAGAATAGACAATTCATTACTTATATTAATTAAAAGAATATTTTTTAGGAATTTATGCATGCTTCATGAAATTCCAGAATTAATCATTACTTGTTTACAGTTAGACTATTTAAAGTAATGATTGGAGTTGAAAGAGTGATATAAAGTAAAAAAGGCGAGTTTATGAAGATAAAGTTTATTTATAATGAAGTAACCATTGATGGCGGAGTTGCTGAGTGAATCAAGATATTAACACCTTAAACAATCATAAACATTCTCCAGGGATAGTTCATAGTGACAAGGTGATGAAAAATAGCATTCATCAGCAATTGCTGAGTAAATCAAAATATGATAGCCTTGAACACTCGGGTCTTGAACAAAAACTACAGAAAAAGAAGTTATCGGAAAACTTATTAGGTATAAAACTGTATACATCTGCATTATTATTCAAGACAGGGTAACCGACAATGTGTTCTTCAAACAAGTCAGCAGGTGACTACAAACTGCAAGAGCTTAAAAGTTGCAGCTTAACCAGGAAACATATGAAGAAAAATCACCAGACAGCTTTATATCAATAAATCTATAAGCTACTCCACTGTACAAGGAACTCACAGTCGCAGCAATAGCCCATACAGGCACTTCGTTATCCTTCATTGGAATTTTCAATTTTGAGTTCCAGCATCATATTCTTCCCAACAAATCGTTCAGTTAGATGTGTGGATATTCAAGATGAAACTTTATGACCACAAATAGTAGCAAGATAAGCCAGGCATGCTTATGTCTCCTTGCAACTGTGCTTCCACTGAGACTTGATAGTATGCATTCTAAGCTTAACCTACCCGGTCCTGCCTGTTTAGAAAAAAAGGCAATATGAGATACGTAATATTCATATTTGACTGCCAATGTGATTCAACTAGAATTTAAGTTTCAGTAAAGATGCTATTTTTTTATATATATAAACAAATTAGGTTTACTGCAGTATTCTGCAACAAAATTGTCTCATGGTTAAAAACTAAAAAGGGGGGGAACAATAGCTAAATAGTTCCTTTTGCTAATGACATCTTTTTAAATAATTAACAGAAATAACAAATATAGAGAGATAATTACAAGATTTAAAATAAAATAATACCAGCAACATCAAAGTTAGAGGGTACTTTCAACTCGTAATTTCAAGTGTTAAACTTCAATCTTTCCTTTTAAAGTCCTTTGGGCTGACAAGTTCAGGAAGACGTGCATTCATCTCTTCAGCAAGAGTAATTGACAGCTCCAACTTCCCCATTTTCTTCAGATAGTTGACAAGCGAACGATATATGTATATAGATGGACGGATTTGCTTAAGTTTCATCTCATTAAAAAGCCTTAGTGATTGCTCAATCTTTCCTGACCGACCGAAGCCCTCAATCATAGCAGTGTAAGTTCGCAAATCAGCTTCGATTCCTCTTTCACTCATTTCTTTTAACAACTCTAAGCACAAGTCTAATCTCCCAACTTTCTGTAGATTGTTTAATAATGTGTTATAAGTAATGATATCTGGAACAATGTTTGCCTCTATCATGAAGCCAAACACTTGAAGCATTTCATCCATCCTACTGGTTCGGCCCAAAATCCCTAGTACAGTATTAAAAGTAACAAGATCTGGTTTACATTTAAGTGTCTCAATATGATTAAAAACTACTAAGGCCTTATCAACCTGTCCACATGAAGCAAAGGAAACGATGATCCTGTTTACAACTGTGGCGCTCCTATAAAAGGTCAGCTCTGACAATTCTCGGACAAATCTCAGCAGTAATTCAGAATCAGTCATCTTAGTAAAACCCTTGGCTAGGTTAATATAAGAAGTTGAATTCATTGGTACGCCAGACAGCAGTGCATCCTTAAAAACTTGTTGCAGAAGATCAATATCATTTTCTTCACCTGCGGCTTCCAAAAGAAGATTATACGCATAAGGGCTAAGGAATATGTGATTATTGTGCAGGGACTGTTGTAACCTGGAAGCATATGAAAGCTTTTTGGCCTTGCATAATTTCTCAATGTGAAATGTACAGATCTCTTTACTAGAGTTTGGTGCAATCTCTATAGCAGAAAGAATTTGATTCACAACCTCGTCTACATCTTCCTTTTCCGAAGAAGATGCTTGCGTTGATGATGATGCTGCCTGATAACTGACTGCACGAGTGCTCATTATCAAGAAGATTGGACATGTCCAGGAGAACTTAACTGAGCTGGACGTAATAGAATTCTGTATTAGGAATACAACAATTAATTACATAAGCTCAGAAACTATGTACAATATATTAGAGTAGGAAAGCAGTAGTCATGCCTCAAAAGAAATCATGCCGGAACAAAAAAGGTGAATATCAATTCACAAACATACAGTCTAGCCATCAAGGAAAATCAGTAATACATAATTTCCCCAGAAAAAACTACAACAGGCTTTGCAAACTTTCAACCTTCAATATTTGAATCTCAACGTTAAATAACAAATATATTCCAAGTATTAGAACTGATTAATAAGCTTTCAGTAGGCAACCTTCTATCGTTGTATATTACATATACATAATATGGTCTAATAATCTTCACTCAAATATCTTAGACTTAACAAATTTAAATTATTATCATAGCAAGTCACAACCGACTATCTAAAATCGAGAAAACATGAGAATAATTTAAATAAACTTATAATACATTTCCGCAAACACGATGAATCGAAACAAGAACAATCCAAATTATCTTGAAAACATCCAACAAACACACACATTGTATTAGTCCAACAACAATGCAAACAATCTCAATATTACATACAGCTAAAAGGGTATAAAGAATCAGAACAGGGTTACAAAAATACTTACAACAAGGGTCGATTGAGATATACATATTGAAATTGATAGCTTTCTTGCCCAAAAAATTGTCTTTTAATTACAAAGTGATTCAAGAAACGATAAGATGATAAAAAGGGCATCTTTAAAACCCCTTGTGAAAGCTTTTTCACAAGTTTTGAAGCAGCAATCATTGTTGTTTGGTGAATTTGATATTTGGGGGTTTAGGGTTTATGGACCCAAATGAAATGAATGACCTTTAGAACTTAAATTAACCGGGTCGGGTCAATTTGGATAGGTAGAAATTGATGTGCACTTGCCCAATTCACGTGCAAAAAATTGAGTAAAATTGTACTATGTTGTAAAAAGGAGAAATTTGTATTTGGAGTTAATTTAAAAGAAATTAACGTATTATGGGAATATGTAAAATAAAATATAATTGTTCTTTTTAAAATATTCAATAAATTATAAATTAAATTAATTTATTTAAACAAGAAAATATTCAATAAATTATAAATTAAATTAATTTATTTAAACAAGTTTATATACATGAACATGGTTCTATTAATTTATGTTAAAATATTTGAATAAATATAGGGAAATGTTAAATCCAGAGAAGGATTTTAATTTTCAGAGCAAAAGTGCTCTGAAAAGACTGAATTATCCTCGCATTAATTTTTATTAGGATTATTGATGTACATCCAGGGAGGGCATTTTAGTCTTTACACATGTTTTTTGCTCTGAAAATTAAAAAGCTGCTCTGAATTTAACATTTTCCTAAATATAAAGTGATTGTCAAATCGTATCGAAGAAATCTCTCAAATCTTACTGAGGAAGACTTGTACAGCTTCTTAAGAAAGAAACTTAATTAGGAAGACTTTTAAAACTTATCGAGGAAGACTTATAAAACTTATCGAATAAGTTTTGTAATACTTAATGAAGAAGATTTAAATATCTTACTTAGTAAGACTTGTAAACCAACTACTATAAATAGCTCATTTAGCTAATGAAATGAGATACAACTTTCTCTCCATATCTTCCATTCTCCTATACTTCCTCTACATTAAACATAACTAATATTTTCAGTCAAGGTTTATAACACGTTATCAGCACGAGTCTCTGTCAACTGAAGCTTTATTCTCGAAAGGGCTACGACTTATTCTGACACACGAGTCTCTGCCAACTGAAACTTTATTCTCGAAAGAGCTACGACTTATTCTGACCCACGAGTCTCTATCAACTAAAACTATTTCATAAAAGAGATACGATTTCTTTTACTCATTTTATTCTAATTATTATTTCATATTTATTTATGTTACTGATTGAAATCTATAAAGATGACTATGTCGTCAAATAATACTATAAAGATGGCTCTGCCGTCAAGTAATATTACTATAAAGATGGCGCTGTAGTCAAGTAATAATCAAAAGTTTTCTGGCTGGCTATGTCGTCGTAACTTTTGTATAAAGTTATTATTTCAACTTGCCTGTTTAAATATTATGTGACATATTATATCTTATTTAAAATCTATTCAGAATGGCGAATCTTGCAAAATTAGAGTTTGTTGCCTTAGATGTTTCAGGGAATAATTATTTATCATGGGTCCTTGATGCGGAATTACACTTTAGTGCTAATGGCCTAAAAGACACTATTGACCCAGAAAAAATCCCAACTGTTGAACAAAATGCAAAAGCAATTATCTTTCTTAGGCATCACATCCACGAAGATCTAAAATCTGAATACCTCACTATCAAAAATTCACTCGAATAATCTCAAGGATAGATTTGATCACCAGAAACTTGTTCACTTGGCATATGCCCGATATGACTGGATTAATTTGAGGTTACAGGATTTCAAATCTGTAGATGAATATAATTCTGCTCTTTTTAAGATAAGCTCAAAATTAATTTTATGTGGTGAAAATATTACTGATGTTGAAATGATTGAAAAGACCCTCTCAACCTTTCACCCCAACACTATGATCCTGGTTCAACAATATAGGGAGCGAAATTTTCGGAAATATGGCGAGCTGATATCTCTCCTTCTTGTGGCTGAAAAAATAATGAGTTGCTACTGAAAAATCATCAGATACGTCCCACAGACTCTGCCCAGTTACCTGAAGTACATAACACGTCATTCCTGAAGAATGAACGTGGGAAAGGGCATAGAGGAGGACGGGGTTATGGACGAAACCGTGGACGTGGAAATTTCCGTGGTTGGTTTCGCAATCAATATCATTCTGGCCACCTGAAGTGACAACGTGATGGTTACAACTCTGGCCACCAGAAATGGCAACGTGAAGTGCCAAATAAAAGAAAGGCACCCAAGAAGGAGAGAACCGAGGCATTTGTCATAGGTGTGGATCTGAGGGGCACTGGCAACGTACTTGTCGCACACCCAAACATCTTGTTGATCTCTACGAGTCATCCAAAAGTAATAATGGAAAGAGAGTAGAACCAACTTCGCTAATTATAATCTAGTTAATTAACCAGTCAATAAGGCCTCAAATGAAATAGACACTGGTGCTAATCTTTATTATGGTTTAGACGACTAGACTTCATATGTATTGTCTTTCTTTACTTATTTCATTTGTGTTTTACTTATTTCCATTATGTACTCATTTTATGTACTTGTTTCATGCTGTTGTTCTATGTACTCGGTGTGTTTTTCGTTTATATATGTATAGAGATGGAAGATATATGCATTGTTAACTGCGCAAGCACACACACTATTTTACAGAGTCAGAAATACTTCTCACAATTGACTAAAACCAACTCACATGTCAGGACGGTATCGGGTACATCAAATATAATAGATGGTTTTGAGAAAGCTAGTTTTCTTCTACCAAATAAGACACACATACACATACAAGAGGCTCTATACTCTAGCAAGTCAACTAGAAACCTACTGAGTTTTAAAGATATCCGTCTTAATGGGTTTCACGTTGAAACTACTAATGAGAATGAAAAAGAATACCTTCTCATCACCTCAAACACCGTTGACAATAAAAGGGTCTTAGAAAAATTCCACTCGATTTCTTCAGGATTACTTTTAACGAGTATACGAGTTCTTGAATCTCATAGTGTCAACATCCCCAAAATCATAGACCAAAAACTACTTTCCCTTTGGCACGAAAGACTCGGTCATCCAGGAGAATCTATGATGCGTCATATCGTTAAAAATTCTGTGGGACATCCTCTTAAAACTCAAAAGATAATATCCCGAGATGAACTTCATTGTTCAGCATGTTCCTTAGGAAAACTGATTGTCCGACCATCCCCAGTTAAGCCTCAAACTGAGTCCCCGAAATTCTTAGAAAGAATTCAAGGTGACATTTGTGGTCCTATTCATCCATCTTCTGGCACATTTAGGTACTTTATGGTTTTAATTGATGCGCCAACTCGATGGTCTCAGGTATGTCTACTTACAACCCGAAATTCAGCCTTTGCCAAATTACTTGCCCAAATAATTAAACTCCGAGCTCAATTTCCTGACCATCCCATTAAATCAATCCGACTAGATAATGCTGCTGAATTTACATCTGCAACTTTTAATGGTTATTGTATGTCAGTAGGAATCTCAGTTGAACACCCGGTAGCTCACGTACATACATAAAATGGTTTAGCAGAATCTTTAATTAAAAGACTTCAACTTATTGCCCGTCCCTTACTCCTAAGAGCAAAGTTACCTATATCTGTTTGGGGTCATGCAATAATTCATGTTGAAAATATAATTAGAATAAGGCCTTCTGCTTACCACAAACAATCCCCTTATGAATTGGTTCTTGGTCAAGTACCTAATATATCTCATTTAAAAGTATTTGGTTGTGTTGTGTATGTTCCTATATCATCACCTCAAAGAACTAAAATGGGACCTCAAAGAAGAATTGGTATATATGTTGGTTTTAATTATCCGTCTATTATAAGGTATCTGGAACCATTAACTGGTGATGTTTTTACTGCTCGGTATGTTGATTGTCGTTTTGATGAATCTATGTTCCCTACATTAGGGGGAGATAAAATTTTGCATAAATTAAGTTCGGAAATATCATGGAATGCCTCAGGATTAAATGTTATTGATCCGCGTACTAAATAATGTGAATCTGAGGTTCAAAGAATTATACATATGCAAAATATTGTTAATCAAATGCCAGATGCATTTAATGATTCTAGAAATATTGTGAAATCATATATATATTTGTTGTTAATGCTCCGACCAGGATTGAAATCCCTGGCAATAAATCAATTTCAATGGAATTGATTGGTGATTCAAAGCCACGCCAAAAGCGTGGTAGACGTATTGGTGCAAAAGATATTGTACCACGAAAACGGAAATTGATTGGAATTGCCCCAGAAGTGGCAAAAGTTTCAGAAAATACCCCAGAAGTGGTATTGCCTCCTGAAGAGGTTCAAGCCCCTGAAGTGGCTGTAATAAAACTCCCAGACGTGGGATTGCCTCCAGAAGAGAATGTTGCCCCAGAAGTGGCACATGCCCCAGAAGTGGCACATGCCCCAGAAGTGGCAAATGCTTCCACAGAAGCAAAGGTACCTGAAAACTATGAGATCTCAATGAATTATGTCCATAACGCGAAATTACTGGATCGTGGGAATATTGAGGTTGATGATGTATATGCTTTTTCTGTGGCATCTGATATTATTATGAACTCCGATTCTGAACCACAAAGTGTGGAAGAGTGTCGACGCCTAGATGATTGGCCAAAATGGAAAATTGCGATTCAAGAAGAATTGCAATCCTTGCGCAAGATAAATGTATTTGGACCTGCAATCCAAACACCAGCTGGTATAGTCCCCATCGGGAATAGATGGGTGTTTGTACGAAACCGAAATGAGAAAATGAAATTGTGAGATATAAGGCCCGGCTAGTAGCTCAGGGATTCTCTCAAAGACCTGGTTTTGATTACCAGGAAACATACTCTCCTGTGATGGATGGAGTTACTTTTCGTTTTCTAATGGGTATGGCTTGTATGGAAAAACTGAAAACACGTTTGATGGACGTTGTGATAGCATACCTATATGGATCACTTGATAGCGATATTTATATGAAAATTCTTGAAGGATTAAATATTGAGGACATTAAGCCTCGACATTTATATTCTGTTAAATTACAATGATCATTGTATGGTTTGAAATAATTTGGTCGTATGTGGTACAACAGGCTTAGTGAATACTTATTGAATGATGAATATGTTAATAATAAAGTATGTCCTTGCATTTTCATTAAACGATCATCAAATGATTTTGTTATTATTGCTGTATATGTGGATGATTGAATATTATCGGTACTACTGAAGATATTACTAATGCTGCTTACTATTTGAAAAATGAGTTTGAAATGAAAGATCTTGGAAAGACAAGATTTTGTTTAGGTGTACAGGTGGATCACTTATCTTCAGGAATATTTGTTCATCAATCAAACTATACTGAAAAGATTCTTGATCGGTTCTACATGGACAAAGCTCATCAACTAACCACACCAATGGTTGTTCGATCACTCGAGGTTAAAAATGATCCTTTCCGTCCTAGAAAACAAGATGAAGATGCACTTGGACCTGAAGTTTGTTAGTCCCAAATAATGCAACAAGAATTACAGAAGGGGGGGTTGAATGTAATTCTGGCTACTTTTTAGATTTTAAGACTGTTCTTACTCAATATATAACAGTGTTTAATTTTGCAAGAAGTGCGGAATAAAACTTGAATTGAAATCAAAACACAAAATGATAAAACACAAAGCTTTAAAATTTCTGATGGATTTGAACTTATCCACCAGAGATATATATTAGTATGAGAACTCTGTAATGTTTGAATAGCACACAACTGCTTACAAGTGAACAAACAAACTTACAGAGAAATTCTTAACAGATACAACCTTATCTATCCCTCTGAAAAATAATGCTTACTTGGTTAGTTGTTCTACTTGCTACACTTGGTTTATATATCACTAAGTTAGATGATAGTAAGACAAGATAATAAAACAAAATTATATCTAGTCTAACTTCATGATACTGCATTACTCTATCCGGCATCTTTGAATATCTTCATATTTGCATGGAAATGGTAATGCTTCTTTGTTCTCTAAATCCTGTAATTAGGCTGCCACATTCCTTTTGCAAACACCCGACGCATGTGACTGTGTTGTCACTATCAACAACTATTTTGAATATGATCATCCGTCGGGACTATGTTGGTCATCCGTCGGGAGCCTTGTTGATTATCCGTGGGGAGCTTTGGTGATCATCCGTCGGGAGCCTTTGTAGATTATCCGTTGGGAGTCTTTCTGTCATTTGACTCTATTTCACTTGTACAGAATTACAAGACATCTTATATTTATAATTAGCCAACCTATTCTGTAAATCAATCTAGCAGTCATCATGACTTACAGAATCCTACATCATCTACTCAACTAAAACATTGTGTTTGCAGAAATGTGCTACAAGACTTATTGTTACATAAGCTACACTCTCGATGGATGTCAAATTGTCATCCGTCGGGACTATAAAGTTCATCCGTCGGGACTATATTAAACATCCGTCGAGAGCTACAAAAATACTAAGTTAAATCTACTAAGGTGTTTGTTCAACTTATCATCAAGTTCACAATATATTCCTAACAAAGTTCCATATCTCAGTGTAATTGGCGTTCTCATGTATCTTACAAACAACACACGACCTGATATTGCATTTGCAGTGAACCAGTTGGTAAGATTTAGTTTTGACCCTGCTAAAAGGCACTGGGATGGAATCAAACATATATTCAGATATCTTCGAGGGACAATCGATCTTGGACTATTCTTCCCAAACAATTCAAGATCACGGCTAGTTGGATATGCAGATGCTGGATACATGTCAGATCCTCACTTTGGGCGATCACAAACAGGTTACCTATTTACATATTGTGATACTGCTATCTCTTGGAAGTCTACAAAACAGACTATGGCTGCAACTTCATGAAGCAAGCAGAGAATGTATTTGGCTAAGGTCGGTCATTCAACATATTCGAGAATCATGTAGATTATCAAGTATTTCAGACAGTCCTACAGTTTTATTCAAGGATAACTCGGCCTGCATCAAACAACTTAAGGAAGGATATATTAAAGGAGATCGAACAAAACACATATTGCCAAAATTCTTCTACACTTATGAACTTGAAGAAAATGGTGATATTGATGTACAACAAGTTCGCTCATGCGATAATCTGACGGATATACTTACAAAGTCACTACCTACATCGACATTTGAGAAGCTGAGAAATAATATGGGTATGCGGAGGTTAAAAAGTTTGCTACATAAAAATGTCAAAATGTGAGACATTTTATTCAGGGGGAGGCTGTACTCTTTTTCCTTCGTCAAAGTTTTTATCCCACTGGGTTTTTCCTTGCAAGGTTTTAACGAGGCGATCAATCTTTGCAACCCATAACTCAAGTTGGATAATTTTCAAAGAGCTTAAAAGAAAAGAATCTTTCGACAATTTATTTTATTTTTTGAAGGGATAGGTGCAGAGACTCAATGGAAGTTGTTCTATCGAGAAAGTCTCTCAAATTTTACTGAGGAAGACTTGCACAACTTCTTAAGAAAGAAACTTAATCAGGAAGACTTGTAAAGATTATCGAGGAAGACTTGTAAAGCTTATCGAGGAAGTTTTGTAATACTTTATGAAAAAGATTTGAATAGCTTACTTAGTAAGACTTGTAAACCAAGTACTATAAATAGCTGATTTAGCTAATGAAATGAGATACAACTTTCTCTCCATATCTTCTATTCTCATATACTTCCTTTACATTAAACATAACTAATATTTTCAGTTAAGGTTTATAACAATTTATGCATTATTTTTACTTTTTTTAAACAAAGGTTGCTTTCTAAGTGCATATTAATAAATCAATTTTAATTAATATCTAAGTTTATAATTTTTGCAAGATTTATCTTTATTTTTAAAAAAGGTTTCAAGTGCATTTCACACTGTGTGCTTAGGTTATTTACTTGTTTCTTTGCCTGTCCTGTTTCATCTGGTTTTGTTGGTAGCAATTTCCCCTCTTTACTTTGATAACCAATCTGTAAGTTTTGTTTATATATTTGAAGAATTCCAATGTGTAAATAGTCCTTTACCTTGTGATCTTGATTGTCATCAGTTCTTAGTTATTCATCCACAGGACAACATCTCTATAATAGTTTCTTGGCATCTCCCAAAAATGCCTTGTACTACTAGACTTCATTCTGCATCTCACATAAACGATGTGAGACAACTCCCAACATGGATCTTATAATGTTTCCTTTCTTGCTGAGACAACTCCCAACATGGATCTTATAATGTTTCCTTTCTTAGTTCCAAGAGGCGAGAGTTAAGAGGAAGACAATCAACTATACTAAGAGGAGATGCAACAAGCGGATTGTGTATGTCACTGTGGTGATAAAATGTCGAATGCTGTTATCAGCAAAATGCCAAGTAAACTGAGTTTCACAAAGCATGCCTTGCTTCTTTAGCCGAAGCCATAAGGTTGGTTGATGAATCTTTAACAAAAAACACAAGTCTACACCAGAAAAGCAGTTCAGTTCAGAACACTAAGTACATTAAAACACGAAAACAATTAACTGCACTGGAGTGCATGTGAAAGTTTACTACACTCTAGGACCATTTTTGATTGAATGAAGAATCCAGTAGACATTTCTTCACAACTTTGGATTCCAATTGATCTACTAATCAACAATTCACTTCTCGGAAATGTATGAACTTAAATATACAACAGTCCAATCAAATTAGTACAAGGTCATGAATAAAGGCTCTTTTTACACTCTTATTAAACATAAGCCGGCTTCTGCTGCTACATTATTATCTCATATAAGGGCAGTAATAGCGTTGCTGTCGTGGTTACTACACATGTGCATTGATGAACGACTTTCAGCAAACAAATGGTTACAAAATCGGATTCAGGTTTTACTGTCTGCCATGATTAAAAAGTATTTAAAAGCTTTTTGTTGTATGATAACAATAGCAGCAACAACGTGATGGAACAGAGAACCGGAGTTCATCAGTTTAACAATTGTCAAAAGTAATAAACACATCATAACTGAATTAGCGAAACTCAAGTTCATTTCAATATTTGTGGCAGAAACACAGAAAATAAACCTAGACAAATATGTCAAAGCAAAGAATGCTTATCACATTTCAAAGAAAATAAACCTCAATTGTATCTCAAGTTCTCGGCCTAAACATTACACTTCCCCTTGAGCATCTTCATCCGCAAAACTCAGGGCATGACAAACAGAAGCTTCCACCTCCACATCATCTTCATCAATGCTAAAGAATGACTTCTTCCCTACCAGTTCAGACACTCTTTTGGCAGGCCCCGAGTCACGAGGAGTCTCGTTTACACACCGAGAAGTCCTGATTCTTGGAATCAAATCCTGCACTACAGAAACAGATGATGGTGATTGATCACTTTCCACATTCCTAAAAACAACAATCTCATTCGGAATTTCCCATCTCTTCTTCACTCGGTTCTCACCATTCCCTGGTGTTTTCGCAACAAATGAAGCCCTTTTCTTTTCACACCTCTTACTCTCATCCTTATCATTTTCAGGCAAAGATCTTTTTTTCACAGCAGACTGAACTGTACTCTGATTACTATTATACCGACTCGCTACAACTCTACCAGGCCTCATTGATTTCTTAGCAGCCACCGATTTTTCCCCATCTCGAAACAGGTTCTTAGGCTTAATTGATTCTAGAATCCCATCATCTTTCTTCACACATTTCTTTATCCCAATTGTAGTAGATGCATTTCTTGTCACAGTAAGGCCTTTTCTCGATTTCGGGCTAACACTCTTTCCCTTTTCTTTATCAGTCCTTTTCTCTTCATCAATCTCTGGCAACTTCCAAAAACAAGATTTACGCCTACTTTGCATTGCTTGAACATGAGTCATCTTAACAATCTCCAAAGGCCCCAAGCTCAAACCCCTTTTATTTTCCCCAATTTCTTTCAATTTCTTCGCTTTTTTCGCTTCAAGAACTCGTAATCTTGACGAAATCCTATCCATTTCCTTCTTAGTATCCTCAATTTCATCATCAATTTTCTTGAGTTCTTGATTCTGATCACAGAAAGGCCTCATTTTCGACTTTCCAAGCAGCCCACTTGGCCTAATTTGAGCCTGAGAGTTCAAAGCAAAAGGGCTTTGATTTTCTTTACTTGAATCATCAGATTCAAAAGAAGAGGACACAAATTGTGGCCCTTTTAGTGATGAAAAATCTTGCGAATCGCCCGTGTCGAAAGCTGCATTGTTCCAGATTTGGAGATCAGATGTGTTATTGGCTTCTGGGTTTTGAAGAACATTCATTTTCTTGAAATGGGTGGTGAAAATTTGAGTGAGTGATTGTGATTTTGTTGAATTGTTGGAGGGTTTTGAAGAGTGATTTAGAGAGAGAAAAAGAGGCGTTTTGATTTTCAAGATTTTGTAGTTTTGAATTTTTTGACCGTTGGAAGAAATCAAAGTTTTTATTGGCTGTATGGTAAATCATGTGTGATTATTGTGGACGCTCCGATTATTAAAATTATGATTATAAATTGTCAAAACATATAGTAATAAAAACTTTGATTATGTTATGTTAGTTGAAATTTGTACTATTAATTTGCAGTTCAAACTTAGCTCCTTTTTTTGTCATTTTTCTTGACAGTTCAAATCTTATGATTTGATTGGTTCTAATTTAATAACCAAATCCTATAATCAAGCCGCTAATTACACCGAGATCCCGAAAACTTACAATTAAATTTGAAATGTAAAATCAACAATGTCTCGCGTCACAACTTATTATTCATTCATCAAATCGAACATTTGTAACTTGATCGTTTTCGTTATATAAATTTAGATATTTGTAAAAAAACAAAAAAAATCAAATGTAAAATCAACATTATTAAATAACTGTCGCGGTCTTGTTCAAATTATGTCTGCAATTTTCTTTGGACTTGTTTTGTAGTTGGTTTAAAAATGTGACTTGTAATCCATAAAATCCTAACCTAGTGGCGAAAACTGAGATCTTGTGCACGATAGATCACATATTCGATTATCCTCTAGTGTTTTTAATTTGTACCATCCTTGTGGCTCGTTTGCACAAATAAAAAAGAAAAAAGAATGTGGCTTGTAATAAGGGGTATGGAATGGAGCAAAGTGTTCATAGTTTAAAATTTGGATTTTTGCTGGTTGAGCTTGGGAAAGTGCCACTGTGCCAATGCAGGTACTTTCTGCATTTTAAACCTAATTCTAAGTATGAACTATGAACAGAAACTTACTTCATTGGGATTACAGCTGAATGGAGTCGAAGATATTTGATCAAACTCATTGATGTAGTGTAGAGGCCTTAAGCCTGATGTCAAGATTCAAACAATTACAGTCATAACAAAGACTTCAACAGAAACTAGTACTCGAATGAAGTTACAAATGAAATAAAGTCAAGAAAATGATAACAGCATCCGACATTATCAATCTCATCAAACAAACATAGCCATGACTAGGAAAGAGTCCCGTTAATGCAAAGCCACTCGCTGACAAAGATGTCGCTGCAGTTAAGGTTGGGATTGATTGAGCCGAAGAACTCAGGTGTTATGTTGAGTGCAGCAGACACTGTGGCGCATGTATCCCCGCTCTCCGCTCCATACACCTTATTACAAGCCACATTCTTAAATCCAACTGCAAAACAAGTACAGACAAATTGTCACACAAGTTTGAACAAGATTGCAAGAGTTATTTAATCACAAAAACAAATGATCAACACATTACTTACTGCCTGGCCCTAGAGTAATACTTCCAGCATCAGCGATCGAGACGATAACGAGAAGAAGTGCTAAGATTTGAACAAAGTTGAAGATCATTCTGATTGCTTTTGCCATTTCTGCCTGTTTCTCGGACTACAGTAGGTTAGTGTACTTATACATGAACAAGGCATTGAAATGTACTAGCTATTACCCGAATATACCCGCATTTGCACTCAACGATGAGATTAAAGGAGTCTATAAAAAAATGTAATCTGGGAAACTCCTTCAAGTTCATCATTGGAGATTTGGAGTACAATGCAGGTTCTTATACATCTGTATTCTTGTTTCTTTAGTAAGCTCCATCAGTGACATGACAAAAAAGAAGTTGTGCATAATTAAACTAATACTGTATAAATAATTATTAATAAGGGTTGACAAGCGATTACGGAAATAATTATCTATCCACGAAAAATTTATGTCGATAACATTAGCACAAAGCAGTTCACGTCATTATATCCGTTAACTTTTTTATTTTAGATTTTCCCAATCCTCGTAGGTTTTTTGCCAAGAGAAACTCATTCAAACTCATAGCGTTTTATCCCTTTTCGTCTCGTCGTGCAACTCTCCTTCATATGAAGGCTATTTTAAACTTTTTTTGGACAGGTTTGTTGTAATTCAAAATATTTAGTTTGGAGAGCGATCTCCAAGGCAAAGATTGAGTTTGGGGCATCAAAAGTGTGCAAAATGAGAAATAGAAGAGACTCGCGACAATGAACCCATGAACGAAACTTTTTACGATATAGGTAAGTTCCATATGAAGAAAAGCATGGGCTAAGGGACACATATTTGTGCACACACAAGCCGGGGGTCTTTTGGTCTTTTGAGAAAACAGTCTCTTCATTCTCTAGAACGAGGGTAAATCTGCGTACGCTATACCCTCCCCGCCATATGCAGTATTATTGGGTACGATTGATTGATTCATTGATGATTTGTCATTTAGTATTGATGAACATGGACCAAAGCCCTATTACTAATTGGGTTCTTATGTTGCTCAAAAACAGAAACTCAACCACAGCTGCTAAACTATCCAGGCCCACTATTTGAAAACCCAATTAAACTTGGGCAAACTCGAAGCCCGTATTGTTATATATAACTGTGGAGTATAAACTAGCAACAAAGTAGAGTCAATAATGGAAGCTATGAATATTTTATGTGAGTGTAAACTTGTTGCTTTCATAATTGTAGTTGTAATCACAAGTGGTCTACCTTTTCAAAGATAATTTGTTGTTGGTGCTACCTTTTTAATAATTATATCCTCAAACACATTTGACAAATTCAAACTCAAATAATTATATCCCCATATCACATCCCTGACCATCATCCAAGATTACTTTACTTTACTTCTAAAAAATATAACTATTCTTTTAATAATTATTCACTTCAAATCACATCAATCACCATTATCCAAGACTAATTTAATTCATAATAATAGATTTATGTCAATATCAAAAATCAACTTATGTTCATATATGAACAATCAATTACCCAGAACAATGACCATTTCTTTTAACAAAAATAAATAATTGCTAGACTGATTTGTTTAGCCCTTGTCACGGAATAACCCATTGGTAATTGATTTTTTTTTTTTTGACTAATTTTGGCTTATAGCCTTACAAATGAGTATCTGTTCTCAACATTGGTAATTGATTTTCAGTCTTAATAAATATATTATTCCAAAAAATGAATAAAATTCATTCACAGTCTAAAAATATTCACTTGTCAGGATTTAATAGTAATTTAAAAGTCATCTAAAGAGCTCGATTGTAGAGCGTGGTTAAGAATTTGTCTTCTATCATCCCAATATCCTTGTTTCGATCCTCGCTCAAGAAAAAAAAAAATTATCGAAAGCTATTTTTATGTAAGTTTTTACATGAAAAAAGATCATCAAATTTGAGAGCAAAAGGAAAAAAATTGAATACGAAAATAGGCAACACAAAGTAATGTGAAAAAGTAACATTTTATCTCAATATTTGCATTTTCATTTCAGAAATTTATACTTATACAGATGATGTCACTTCAATCTACTTTACATTTATATATATACATCTGATCTACTTAGCTCCCCATCTGACCCGACCCGAAAGAACAGTCGACCCGATCCGATCGTCGGTTCACGTTTTCTGATGAGTTCACATTTCACTCTCACTGATCTCTCTCTCTCTGTATTGCTCTTAGCTAGGTCCCCAACAGCTCAAATACATAACTTGCCTTAACGAATCATCAGCTTGCTTTCTGACGTCACCTCCGTTACAATTCATAACCGCTCCGCCGTGATCGGCGCCGGCGATGCTCGAAATCGGCCGGACATCGGCGTGATCGGCGCCGGTGGAAGACGCCGACGAGAATCGCCGGCGACCGTGCTGGATTGACCGGAGACCGGACTTCAACGTCTGACCGCCGTGGTCGGAGTGGCCGTTAACGACGGCGACCGTCGCCGCTGCCCAGACTCTGTTCAAATATGCCATAGTGTAGCTGCTGTGTGTATTGTGTATGTATATTTGTGAGTAATTGAGAGGTTTTGTTAAGTTGTTTTGTTGGATTGAAAGTTTGTGAGTGGGGGAGGGTTTATTTATAGGGAAGCGGAGAAAAGCGGTTTACAAAAACTGGATACAGGATACCGGAAACCGGGGGTGGTGATGGGTCCCAGGTGGGGCCCTGTATGGGTTGTTTTGGACGTTTCGATGTACTGTGGGTGATTGTGACGCCTGTCATTTATTTTTTCTCTTCTTTTATTTTTGTTCTTGAACTAAATTATGCAAAATTTTATTATTCTCTTTAGTTGTTTTTTATGAATATTAGAATAAAATATAGCGGATAAAATATTGATTGCATATTAGTTTCCACTGTTTTAACTCCAATGATATAGATTATAAAAAGAAGGAAAAAATAGAGTTAATATAAACGATTTTTTAATTACGTTCCCATGAGTATAAACGTAAAAATTTATAATTTTTGTTGATTTTGGTTGATTTTTTTATATAATAATGATGAACTTCTGTATTATACTAATTTCATCAATTAAATTGACATAAAATTATAAATGGTCGCACTTATTACATGCTTATGCACGTAAAATTGGAAAACTCGTAATACTATAAATTATCAATAAAAATCTAAATTAATAAAATGAAAATGATTAAATTTATGAACAAATTAAAAGGTAAAACTAAAAAGAGAAGGGAGACAATTATTGAAGTGGAGAGAGATTGGGGGACAGCTAGCGAGCTAATCGGAGTCAAGAATGAGTGAGTCATCACATATTTCTATTGAATATTCCTCCGGCTCGAATTTCTATAACAAAAATATATATATATATTAACTCTCATTTCTTTACAATTTTTTTCGCATTCTCGACACGCATTTTAAAACAATTATAAAGTATATTTCCGAATTTTTGTTTTAAATTTTTTTTTTTATAAAATTTTGAATATTATATTTTTATTTAGAAAAAAAATAAAAATAAATATACAACTACATTTAATAACAGCGTGCCGAGCCCCGTCACCCAATGTAAAGAATTGAGGGGAACGGAGAGAGTATTATATTTACTAGTTTTACAACCCATGCGATGTACGGGTTTTATTAATATTTTTATATTATTTAAAATTATAATAAAAAAATTTAGATCATTATTAATATATTTATAAATAATAATATAAATATTTGTTATTAGCGGGATTCGAACATGAATCTTTGGGTATTGTATAAATAAGAATATAAATATTTGTTGTTGAACGGGTTCGAGTTTGAGTAGTGTATATTTTTTTAATATTTCAATCTAACGGTCCTGATTACTTGATTAAAATGATCCAACGTTCATAAAAAGGGATAACCAAACCAACCAAAAAAATATATCAAATTATATCACATTTCGGTTATTATAATACGGATAAATGGTATAAATTTAACTCGGTCTAATAAAAGAAGCAAAAATTATCAACTTTATCCTCGGGCCTCCACGGGTGTTACTTTCTACACTCATTTCATTTGGAAAGTAAAGATAAATTCAAAGAAGGATGGGAGGGGACACGTGAATTGACATGCTCGTCCCACCAAATTTTTATATGACTTGATGCAATGTCTCTTTCTTTTATTTACTTTTTTTTTAATATTATTTTTTAAATTTTTCACTTTTTTTATTATTTAAAGACTTTTTCCAAATGCATCTCTCCTGTAGATTACGGAGATGGTGTTTATTTTTACGGATGAAATTGAATTTAACAAGTAATGAATCTCTCTATGCACATCAATTTAATTTTTTTTTAACTTCTATTTTGAGAATTTATTAAAAAATACCAATTTTTTTAAATTTTTTTTGTGATTTTACTATTTTTTTTTTGCAAAAATAAGGAATAAACCAAACTCAACTAGATATGCAACTAGTTGAATAAAGTTTTTTTTGGTTGATTTGAAGTTGCATATAGTTGCAGAAATTCGTCAAAATTTGTATGCAGTTGATTGCAGTTGTCAAAAAACTATATTTTTGTGAAAAGTTTTGAAAAATAGTATTTTTGCAAATTTACAAGTATTCTTGCAATTATTTTTAAAAAATGACAGTATTTTAAAAAAAATATTTTTAGACTTGGATATTTTTCAAAAAAACCTTTTTTTTATTACATCTTTTTATTATTTAACGACTTTCACCGAATGCATCTCTCCTGTAAATTACAGAGATGGCATATATAATTTTCTAGCCTTTTTATAAATAAATTAGTAAATTTATCAAAATCAGGTATTATTGTTATTTATTTAATTTTTCTACATGTGTTATGTGCATATAATAAATATAAACTTTTTTTTATCTAATTTTCACCTATGAAACTGAATTCAAAATTAATCTTTATCTGCACATCAATTTCATCGATAAAAAAATCAAACTAGCTAATATATGCTCACCAAAAAAACTCTTATTTATTAAAGTTTTTATTAACTGGTGTTTCTAAACACCAATCATCGCCTTTCTGTTAGTTTCGGGCTTATAAATTAGTGGATGTCGTTTTCATATTAGTTTAGTGGCCACTAACTTAACATTCATAGTAGAACATGAGTGATAAACTAATCCATCATTATCCAGTGTATCTTCAAATAATAGGTTTGAGTATCAAGTATCTTAGCAGATCATAAAAAACCAGTGGAGTATCTTTTAACTTCTCATATATAATTAATAATTCAGTACAGACTTGGACTTCACTAGAAAATGCTCTGTTCTAAAAATCACCGATTTTATCAATTAATCATCCAATTAATCGTTTTAATATACTCCGTCGTTCGATTTTATTATCCGATTAATCACTTCACTTTTTTCTTAAATTAATATATTTAGTTTAGTAAATTAATTATTTTTATTTTTATTAAACATATCCGATTAATGTTTCGATTAATCAATCCGATCAATCACCGATTATCCGATCAATCATTGAAAGATTACTCTACCAAATAATGCCGATTTCCGCTTTTTAAAACAATGATCATAAAACTTTGGTATTACACTACCATTCAATTTGATAATATTATCAAGTCAAATATCAGAAATGTTGCTTTTACACCTTATAAGTGATTCAAAACGTGTTTACTAAAATTACTTTTAAATAGATTACTATAATTACTTTATTCTTGTTTTTATGCATTTATTTAATTTATAAAAAAATCAAATTATAAATATGCGAATTGAACGGACAACAAACTCAAAGGTAAGACCTAGTTCTAGTTGCGGGACCTGGATGTGGCTAACATAAAGTGAGTGGGGTCAATTGCACCCCGTCAGCTAAATCAGAAATATTTTAATCGGAATTTATATATAAAATAACCACAAAAAGAGCTCTTCCGAATGATATCCAGTAAAATAAAATTTATACACTAAATTTTAAAATCATTAATTTTTTTTTAAAATTTTAATCCCCCTAAATTGATTTTATGCTAGGCCCACCACGGTCATTACATTCTAGTTACTTTTGTACTCTTCTTGTCCTTATTATACACTACAAGATAAAAGGATTTTTCCTACTCAATATTTTCTATCGGCACATTGCCTATTAACAATTTTTTACCGATTTTTAAGTCAAAGGATCTTTTCCTTGATGGTAGGAAATGGCTAAAGATGAACCCATCTTTTCACGTCATTTTTCTAACAAATTTGTCACTCATAAAACGATATATATTTTCCCAACAATATAGTTCTAATTTTTCCAACAATGTATATTTTATAGGAATTACGTATAGTTCAATTCCATGTTTTTTTGAAAAATAATGCATTCATGCATACATTTTAATTTAAATATCAGTGAAATTTTCCACATCTCCTTGAAAAAATAAGAACGGAGACAAATGAGCAAAAGGTCATCTAGAATTATACAGTACTCCCTCCGTCCCGTTATATGTTTCTTATTTTGACTTCTAATATTATTTCTGTTAAAGCGATTGAGTATTAATTTACGTCTAATCTACAAGATCAAATATAGTCACGAGTGATTTTGTTGAATTGGTATTTATTAGTACTTTAATACTATGCAGTTTTTATATTCAATACTAATATGAAATTAAATATATTAATAATTAAAGTATCTATTAACAAACGTGTCCAACATAGGAAATGTTTTTAGGGATGGAGGGAGTTAATCACGGACAGAAGTAAACAAAAGAAAGTTAACAGAATTTGAAGGGGATGAGTTGTACGAACAAACTTGAATTGGCCGTGTCTAAGAGTACAAAAGAAATGAACATCTTGTTCTCCACTTTAACCAAACATGACGATAAGATGATTGTACGTACTCAAGGAGGCATGTAGCGATCTTATCTAGAAAAGGAACAATTGACTCGTCATCGCTATTTCTAATTCTATGGATAGAAATAATAAATTTTAGGGGTTTTTAATTAGAAATAATAATTTTTAGGATTTTTTTGAAAAATAATCAAGTCTAAAAATATTTTTAAAAAATATTTTTGCAAAAATACTGTTATTTGTTAAAAAAATTACAAAAATATTTTTTTATTTGCAAAAATATAATTATTATTTTTTTGCAAAAGTACTACCCCTCTATCCCATTCATTTCCTTACACTTTTCTTTTTTGGATGTCCCGTTCATTTCTATACATTTCAAACTTACTAAAAATGGTAAAAATTTAATAATATAAAATCAACCACATCCATTACTTTCTCCCATTACACTCACTTTATTCATTAAATATTGATCGATCCCACCACTTTTCCCAACTTTATACTTTTTTCACTAAATAAAACTAATATTATTTTAATGAATTTCTTGACCTCCGTGCCCAAACCATTTGTATAGAAATGGTTGGGACGAAGGGAATACAATTTTTTGCAACTATAATCAACTTGATGCAACCTTCGTAGTGTCTGCTTTGTGCAACATTATGCAATCTCAAATTCAACCAAAATAACTCGATTCACCTAGTTGCATATCTGTTTGATTTTGGTTGATTCCGTATTTTTGCAAAATAAAATCAGAAGATAGTAAAATCGCAAAAAAATTAAAATAGTTAGTATTTTTGATAATTTCTCTAAATTCTCTAAGATTTAACTTTATTTATATCCCAATTATTATTTTTATAAAAAATTATAATAAATTGATATTTTCAATAGTTTTTCCCGCCACTTTGGCATGGCTAAATTCGACCATTTAAATATAATTGTATTTAAATATGACCGTTGAATTAAATCACATCCTTAAATTCAATTGAAAGTGGTTAAAATTGACTCCAATTATACTTGGATATGTTTATTTGGTCTTATTTTATTATAATATAATATTAATTGCGGGTGAAAATGAAAATGGACAATTGTCAAAATTAGACGACTTATAAGCTCTGTTCTTTATCATCTGTTATCATCTATAATTGCTTCTGTTTTAGTGAGCTTATGAATGAGTAGAGGTCATTTTCGTGTGTAATGCTAGTGGCCATTAATTGAGGTACATATTATATATTAGATTATCTTTAGCAGCTTTTTCATTTTCATAATGATTAACTTATCCACAATATATATCAAATCAATTACACCAACAATTTTATAATGATTAACTTATCCACCAATTTTTTAATCGTGAAGTCAGTTGAATTTTTGATTTTCTTGTATTTTTTTAATAATTATATTAAATTATATTAAATTATTATTATGTTTGCGTTACTCAAATACTAGAAATAGTTATATATACAAGTTTGGTAGAGCTGTTAAAAAAATTTGAAAAATTCGATATTCGTTTGAAAAATCTGCATTCGTATTCGAGAAAAAACGGATATTATCTGTATCCGAATTCGGGATATTCGAATCCGAAACTAAATACATATATGATATCTAAATTATATAAATATATAATTGTATATAATTTAAAAATTATTTTTTTAGTTTATAGTGTATGTAAATTTACTAAGTAATACGTTTATACAAATTTTATATAATTGTACAAATATTTTATACATATATAATACATTATATGTATTAAATCGTAGAAAATATTTTATAATCCTCGTCAAAACGGGGCAATAAAAAAATTTAAAAAATCCGATATTCATCCGTAATATCCGCATTCGTATCCGAAAAAAGTGGATATTATCCGTATCCGAAATAAAACGAATATTATCTGTATTGGATTAAACTCGTTACAGTAAGTTTTAAAGTTGTATTTAAAGATGCGTAGCAGAAATTCGAAAGGATGGGGCTGTACGAACAAAGCACTTATTGGATGTGTGGGGGCGAAAAGAAATGAACACCATTCAACACTTTAACTAAACACATCAAAATATATTGAATACAAATTTAGCACACGTATGTATCGTACAGTTTGCTTCATCGAACATGGTTTTTATAGTTTATTGTGGGCGTTTCCTCAGACATCTTATTTTTAATGGCAATTGCCACTTAATAATATTATTTTTAATTATTTTTCTCTTCCGCATTAATTTTGATATTTTTTTATAAAATACTGTTATAATTGACACCCATAAATATCAATTTCACTAAGATTATAAAAAAATTATGTGTAATATAAATAAATTAAAAAAAATAATATTTTATTTATTATTGGGATCACAAATAAAATTGTCATAATAATTTACTTTTTTTTTGAAGAAAATGCCAACTTTCATTAAGTAACATCGTGCAAAAGAGTCTCCTAACAACAAATATGGAGGAGACGTTAATATGTTTGGGCAATCTAGCGAACAAGGTAAACGAGCCATCAAGTGGGCTACTTTATTCGCCTGTCTTTTAACAAATTGAATTGAAAACCCTGATCTAGCCAGTAAAGCCGTGCGACAATCTTCCAAAATATGGCCAACTTCCAAATGATTCTCCTGGGAATGATTAATAGCTTGCACACAGAGGAGAGAGTCTGATTCTATACGGACCACCTAATTCGACATCGAACACAACCAATGCAAACCTTCCTGAATAGCCAGAGCTTCTGCTTCTAAAACTGTGCTCACCATCTGTAAACAGATGGTCTTTCCTCCCACAAAAATTTCATGATGGTCACGAAGAACAAGACCTACGATAAACAAGTCTGATCCCAGCTTTATAGATGCATCAACATTCAACTTCAGACAACCCTCACGAGTAGGTTTCCATTTTTGAAGTGACTTGTTACTAGCCCTAACACTGAGCACCTGATTTTGGGCTTTAAGATGCTTTGCCATCTTCCAATCTGAGATAGACTTAGAACTCCAGTCTATAGCCACCCGTCCTGTAACCACCTTGTTATCCCATACCCTTCTGTTTCTAAAAAACCAGATTCCCCACAAAACCTTGGCCACCACTTCAATTTCCTCCCTCGAAGCACTACTAATCTTTTGTATAAGCCAGTCAGGGACAAAATCCACCGTCTGCATATCGTAAGTTAAACCTGCATAATGCCAACAACTAGAAGCAAACGGACAATCGAAAAAAACATGCCCCGGGTGTTCAATATCTGCCATACACATAGGGCAAGTTATTGGTAGCCGCACTCCCTTTGCACTCAATCTTCTTCGAACAGGGATGTTATTTCTACAAAATCTCCACAAGAAAATTTTGATCTTGTGAGGAAGATTCAGTCTCCACAACTTGCTCCAGCCATTAGATTGATAGACACTACCAGGTCCTATATTGGAATCATACCAAAGCTGATAACCTGTCTTCACTGTATATTGACCATTTGTCGTTCGAGACCATGCTAAACGATCAACTGCATGATTTTGTGGGATACACACTGTCAAGATCATACGAGCATCATCCTCTGTAAAAAAAGACTTAACTTTATCCGCCTCCCAGCTCCTATCATCTGTTCTGAAAAAACTTGATACCTGCACTTGATTACAGCCATAGTCTATACTTTGAGACACATAAAAATCATCCTTATTCTGCAACCATGGGTCCCTTATTGCATTGATGTCCCTACCGTCTCCAAGAATCCATCTATATCCCTTACAAACGCTTCTCCTTGCTGTCATGATCCCCGACCATATGTAGCTAGATCCTGGACTCACAGAGGCATGAAGAAAATGAGAATCTGGGTAATAACGTGCTTTGTAAACACGAGCAACCAATGAATGAGGCGTTTTTATAAAATTCCAGCAGTGTTTTCCCAATAGTGCTATATTGAAACCGTAAAGATTCCTAAAACCCATACCACCTCTACTCTTCGATGAACTCATGGAATCCCAAGAGAGCCAACTTATTCCTCGTCTATCACTAGAGCTAGTACACCACCAATACTTATTTAACATCCTCTCAAGCTCCTGACATTGAGATTTTGGAAGCAAAAAACACGACATGCAATACGAGGGAATAGACTGAGCCACGTTTCTAATCAGAATTGATTTACCTGCTTGAGAAATAGCTTTCGACTTCCAACCTTGTAATCTTTTACATACTTTATCTTTGACAAAACCAAACACCCTTTTCTTTGAACGACCTACAAAAGAAGGGAGGCCTAAGTATTTTCCATCCTGAAGCTCATTCGCTACTCCTAAAATCCCAGCTAAAGTTCCCCTCTCAGACTGTGGGACATTTGAACTAAACAAAATTGCAGACTTCTGAAAATTCACAGATTGACCCGACAGAGCCTCATAATCGTTCAAGAGAGACTTGACAACAGTGGTTTCAGCAAGATTGGCACAAAAGAACAGAAATTTGTCATCTGTAAAAAGCAGATGAGTAATAATTGGAGTTGTATTGCTAACCTGAGACCCATGAATGTTGCCCTTCATAGCAGCTTTATCAAGAGAATTAGACAGACCTTCCACACACATGATAAACAAATACGGGGACAAAGGGTCCCCCTGTCGTAGACCCCGTGATGGACATACAAGACCTACAGAAGTGCCATTGAAACAAAAATCATATGACGCCGTGGTTACACAAAGCATGATCCACTGAATTCATTTTCTGCAAAAACCCATGGCCTGCATTCGAGCTTTCAAATATGACCAGTTTACCCTGTCGTAGGCTTTAGAAATGTCCAGTTTCAAAGCAATCTCCCCATCCCTGCCTCGACTCTTCCTACGCATATGGTGAACAACTTCAAAAGCTACTAACACATTGTCGGCTATACTCCTTCCCGGTACAAAGGCTGATTGGTTTTCTGATATAACATTTGGTAATAGAACTTTCAATCGATTTGAGAGCACCTTCGCTAAGACCTTATATAGAACGTTACATAAAGCAATTGGTCGTAAGTCCTTCATACAACGAGCATTTTCGTTTTTAGGAATGAGAACCACATTGGTCTCATTAAGGTTTGCTGGAAAAGTGACTGAGTCTAACCAGCACTTGCAACTCTCGTAAACTTCTCGCCCCAATATAGACCAAAATTGCTGGAAAAAAACAGGGTTTAATCAATCAGGACCCGAGGCTTTATCCGGGTGCATCTGCTTGATAGCAACTGAAAATTCTTCGAAAGTCATCTCAGCCACTAACATGTGATTTTGCTCCTCTGTTATACGCCTTTCAGATTCATCCAGCTGAAGTATCTCAACATTATGCCCACTAGTGAACACTGCAGTGTAATAATCCTTTACCACTTGACACATATCCTCATGATTACTTACTTCCTCCCCTGAATCCGTCTCAAGAAACGGAAGATAAATAGCTTTCTTTCTAGCTGATGCACTCGCGTGAAAAAACTTTGTATTAGCGTCTCCCTCTGTAAGCCAGAAATTTTTAGCCCTCTGCTTCCAATACACTTCCTCGTAGCACAACAAATCATTTAACTTTTCCTTCTTCATAAAATAATTACTGATTCCATCCTCATCTACACGATCAACCAGAAGCCTTATCACCTCATTCTGACGTCTGATCTTATCTCGAAACTTGTGGAAAAAGTTCCTCCCCCAGCGAGCCATGAAGCTTGAGACAGAAACAAGCTTTGGAATTATATTAACAGTGGGCAGTTCAAGCCAAAAATCTGAAACCTCCTTACGAAAATTCGGTTCCTGGAGCCATGTGTTCTCGAACTTAAAACGAAACTGCTTCTTTAAAAAGGATGTACTGAGCAAGTCTAGAAAAATTGGATCATGGTCAGATACCGACACATGGTAGACTAGCAACTTGCAGAGAGGAAAAAGATTCCACCACTGTTGAGTAGCAAAAGCTCTATCCAATCTCTCCCGAACCCAATCGCTTTTCCCATGACTCTTTTCCCATGTGTATTTACCACCACTAAGATCAAGCTCCGAAAGAAAACAGTCATCAATTGCAGCTCTAAAACCATCCATTAAACTTTGAGGATGAGGCAAATTACCCTATTTATCCGACGAATAAAGTAAATCATTGAAATCACCTATGATGCACCAAGAAATTTGAGAAACTCCTGCTAACCTGCGAATTAGATCCCAAGAGTGTTTACGACGTTCTCTCTCCAGAAAGCCATAAAAACAAGATAGCCTCTAGATAGCTGCATTATTTTCAATAAAATTAACATCAACATGGTTTTGAGAATATCCTACCACTTCACAAGCCACATTGTGTTTCCAAAAAAATCGCCAAACCACCACTACGACCTACTCTATCAACTGAAAAACACTGAGAGAAGCCATACCTAACACGAAGCTCCTCGATTTTATTTGCAAAAGAAATAGTCTCTGAAAGAAATAAGAAATCGGGATTACGTGACTTTAACAGGTCACTAAGAACACGAATTGTTCGAGGGCTCCCTAACCCCCGACAATTCCAACCGAGGTCATAATATTTTACTTATGATTACATATTAAGTTGATACCCTACTTACTTTATAGAATTAATTATTAAATAGGTCAAATAAGTCACTTGTTACGAAACTGACTTGAGTCACTCATTTAATCATATTACATCCAAAATAAAAGTGCTAACTTGACCAAAACTTACATTTGGAGTATCAATTTTGATAGCCTATATCACTTCACTTGACAATTGGCATCACAATATAATCCCAAAACTTACAATAAAGTGCTAATAAGACCAAAGTTACGTGTTACACCTCTCTTGACACCATATGAGATTTCAAATTATATTCAGAGTAATACAAAAGTATATCGTGTTCACTTGTTTCTGTCAACTTTTTCCTTACGTACGGAGCTACGCCGAGTGCAGGTAACAAGATGCATACTACTAGTTGTGGTTGTTACTTGTTACCCTAAATGGAAACAAAGGATATAGAGTAAAATCATGAGTGCGTTTCTTGTTTTGTGCTTCATAGAACATTCAAATATTGTGTATGGATTTATCAGATCATACTCTAAGTATTACTACTAGGGGTAAATTTTCAGTACTTGACTGTATCAGTTACTGTAATTAGGCTACGCAGACCTAGAAAAAGTTTGTAGTACATGAAGCAAAAGACAAAAACGACCAGGGAATCTCCACAGGTTTTTGTGCCCTAGCGAGTAATATATCAAGTGTCATAACTCAGGTTGTATAAAAAAGGTGAAATAAATAACATAATTGCTGAGATACATGCACCCGAGGCAGGTACGTGGCAGGATATGAAAGAACATTAACCTATGACTCACCCATAAATCACAGCTTCTGTCTCAATTCAAACACCAAAACCTTTCCCCATACCACAACCCTATGGTGCTCACGTGAACTGCTCATAGTCCCCCATACCATTCAACATGCATTACCATATATTATTTTATCAAGACTCTTCCCATCTCCTGTCGCTTGTCCCCCCTAATTTTCAACCTGTATGGGTGTTACTCACGTGGATTCTTCATCACTTTATTTCAACCTCCAGGTTTCAAACAGGGAGTAACACAACAGACACTGCCTCTACCTCTAGTGATCTGGACTATTGAGGAAGAAAAACAGTGAAACCCTGATAGGTAACAACTGTTATAATATAAGATTCTGGAAATGATAATTCTTTAACACCTTAAAAACTTTTATTTTTTAACATAATATCAGGCCGACAGAGGTCTGAGATGTTTAGAGTAACTAATTTCCGGACGACAACAATCATTTATGTGTTGTAGTATTATAGACCCCAGGGAGCCGACAACTTTTTCAATAATTTTTTTTATGAGTTATAGTTGGAAAGATACTTGACACTTGAAGGTCTTTAATTTTAATTGGTTTACATATCAAAACCTCCCTCCAATATAGTGTAGAGTACTCGGTCCCCATTTATCTTGATTTTTTATAATTAAATTGACTTAATTTTGATCATAAATTAAATATTATATTTTTATTATTTTTAAAAACTAAAAAATACATATTAAAGCGAATTATATATATTTTCTAATTATATTCTTTTTATATTCTTTTTCGATTAAATATTATATGAAATTTTTGATTACAAATGGATAAATTTGACCATTAAAAATCAAATACGACAAATAAATTGGGACGAATAGAGTATAAAATGATATGCATTTTTTGAAAAGGAGAATGATATATAGTAAATCTACGTTTGAAAACTTGGGTTTCATATCCAATTATGTATTTGATCAAATAATAAGTTTGAATAAGTAATATAATTTAAATTTACGTGACATTCAAATTTTAGTACAAAAATTAAAATTTAAAATTACAACTCAAATTATATCATTTGAAATTTATAATTTAAAATAAAATGCATGTTAGAAAACATGGCATATATTTTTCATAATACTTTGTTTGTTAAATGCTGAACAAGTGTAAGTATATGATCAAAAGCAAACGGAGGAGAAGACCTACGTCACAATTTAATTAGTTGCAAAAAAAAGAAAGGTAACAATATTGTAAGCGGATTTGTACGAACAAACTTGTGTTGGATGTATTCAAAGAGTAAAACAAAAGAAAGAGTTGATTGTACTTTATAACCCCACTTTTTATTTAAAATCAAAATAATATATTTATTTTGTAAAATTTTGTAACCCTTAATTTTTAATATTAATTACAATATTTATCCCTTATGGTTATAAAATTAAAATTGTGATGTTAATATTAATAACTAAATTTTTAAATTAATTAAAATATTTATTTTAATGTATTTTTAAATGAAAAAAATTATAGCTATTTTCTATTACTAATACTTTAAATTAATCATAATACTAAATACTTAAAATATATTTATTAAGCAAAATATATGTTTATATATATAATCATAAATTTTCTAAATATATCTATATTTTAAAATTTTAAAAATTATACTGAATAATAAAAATTATATCTATATTCTAAATTTTAGTTTAATTTAAAAAAAAATATTATTTAAATATTTTGCTGAATTTCAATTTTACCCTTTACAATATAAATATTTTTAATAAAATGATTAAAGGGATGTATATTGTATTTGATATCTAAAATTAGGGATTGCGAACTGTACTTTTAAAAATAAATATATAATTTTATTATTTAATAAAAAGTATGAGTTACAAAATACAATTTACTCTAAAAGAAATGAACCCCATTCTCCACTTCAACAACAAAACATGAGGATAAGATAGCAGAGTTTTTTTTATCTTAGAATGTGGGCGCTTCTTGGGACACAGATATTTAGCCAAAACGTAGTGAGAGAGAGTTATCTATTTAACATTAAATTATTTCCTTAACAAAATGCAGTTCACGTCAATTACCCTTTTTTGCTTTCGCTTAAATTTATAGATTAGTGGAAGTCATTTTCTAAACACCAATCATTTCCCTTCTACTTGTTTCGGACTTATTGATTAGTGGAAGTCATTTTCACAATAAGTTTAGAGGCGTTTGAAAATTTACATTTCATTTCAAATTAAGGATTTCAAATAACAGGATTTGAGCTGTCAATTTAAATTCTCATGTTTATACTAATATTTGAATGGACGGGATTTCAAATTAAATCTAAATCCAAATTCTCAAATAGCTTATTTGATTAAATCCAGAATTTCATGTTTATACTAATATTTGAATGTCCAGAATTTTAAATAAAATCCAAATCCAAATTTGTAAACAAATTATTTGATCAAATTCAGAATTTCAAATGAAATCCAGTTTCGCAAACCGGCTATTAGTGATTAATTATTTATAAAACAGGCTACAACTTACAAGAGTGATTAATTGATCCACCATTACATAGGGGAACTCCAACTAGGATGGGAGGATCAATTAGTATCTCTTAGCAGATCTCAAAAAATCAGTGGAGTATTTTTATTTTTTTCATAATTTACTCAATACAAACTTCGACTTTTAGTAAACTCCACACTATGTATATTAATCAAACTTTCGTAATATCGTAAAATTTAATATTATCAAATCAGTGTCAAAAATGCCGCGTTTACACTTCGTAATGTCAGAATGTACTAGAGTAATATTTATCGTGCTATCAAACCTTAGTATAGTAGTCATCCAAAGTTCTTAATCCGAATGTAATATTATTCTTTTTCTTGATAATTTGGGTGTCCGGCCAATTTAAGCGCATCTCGGCCTGTAATTTTATTGTTTGCTTACAAATTAATGACGTAAATTTAGCTAAACAAAAAAATATATAAGATAAAAACTGTTAAGCAAAGAATAAAATTACACCTATATTTTTTTTTCAGGTACATATTGTAACTCCTTAGTTTTGATGATCATAACACAACAAGCCATCATATTGTTATTTGAGAATGTTTGCAGGATATATCAGCTTAATACCTTTGCTATTTAAGTATCATGACAGCAAACAAAATATTTAAAATTTTTCGACCCAAATTAAATTAGTCTTAGCCTATGCCATGGTGTGAAAGTTCAGTTTTTCAGTCATTGATTCGTTTCTGTTCGTTCTGATTCGTCCTGTTATCTCTAATCATTAGAAAATTCGTTGAACTGATAGTATTTTATTGAGGGAAGGCAAATGGCAGAAAATTCTAAAGCATTTCAGGAAATGGAAGAAAGCTTTGCGCGTTTTAAGATGGATGATGAGGAGGACGGGGGTATCTCTTACGAGGAAAATTCAGAGGAGTTGTCTGAAATAGATGCTAGATGGTGTTTGATAGGAAGATTTTTAACTGATTCTCCGATAGATTTTCAGGCAATGCAGCATAGGATGGCAGCGTTATGGAGGCCAGGCAAGGGAGTGTACATCAAAGAGATAGATCGCAATAGGTACATCTTCCAGTTCTACCATGAGATTGATATTACTAGAGTTATGGAAGGAAGCCCGTGGACGTTTAGCAGATTTCACTTAATTCTTGAAAGTATGAAGGAAGGAGATAATCCACGTACGATGGTTATCAATAAACTGGATTTGTGGGTTCAACTTCATGGCATGCATGCAGGATTCATGTCTCAAAGAGTGGTAAAGGATGTGGGCAACTATATAGGGAAATTTCTTGAGTCTGATGCTAATAATTTCGTGGGCGTCTGGCGTGAGTATCTTCGGGTCCGTGTAACGATTGACCTGAATATGGCGTTAAAAAGAAGAATGAAACTCCGAAAGAGTCAGACGGAATGGTGTTGGGTTAACTTTCGTTATGAAGGTGTACCCACCTTTTGTTTCATTTGTGGCATGATAGGACATGGGGAGAAGTTTTGTGAGAAGCTCTTTGAAACATCTCCGGAAGAGATAGAGAAACCATACGGGGCCTGGATGAGGGCTGAGCCAAGGCGACGGAACCACACAATGGGGGCTAAGTGGCTGAGACAAGGTGGTAAAAATCCGGTGAGTTTTCCGGCGGATTTGACAGCGGATGGTGCTGGAGGGATTGATGCCACAAAAAGCGCAATGACAATAACTGATCCCGTGAAAATAGGTAACAAGAAGGATATGGCAGTTACTCCAAAAAAGATAATGATTGATGACATATCTGCTGCAGGAGAAATTTTAGGAGATAAAACTGCTATTATCTCAAATAATATTTTAATGGGGGAAAATGATAATTCAAATGAAGATAATGGGCTGACAGTTGTCGACCCGAAAAGACGTAGACTTCAAGAGCCCATAGAAGCTGGGCTAGCAGGGAGTAACAACACAGAAGATACAGACATGGAGGAAGAAGGTAGGTTGGCAAACTTGAGTTTAAAAAACGGATTTTTGGCGGGATCTGCACAGCAGACCCGCCGGCCATTATGAAAACACTCAGTTGGAACTGCCGAGGGGTGGGCCTCCCTCGAAATATTCAGTTCCTATCGGACGTCGTACGTCAAGAAAAGCCCATGGCTATATTCTTATGTGAAACTTTACCGAGGAAGTCGAAAATGGAGTGGGTACAGATGAGGTTGGGATTTCAGGGTATGTTCGTGGTTGATTGCATTGGTAGAAGCGGGGGTTTAGCTCTTCTTTGGCAAGAGAATGATCAGGTGGAGATTCTGGGGTATTCTCAGAACCACATTGACGTAAAAGTTAATATGGAAAATGGGCCTGCATGGAGGCTGACTGGACTATATGGGGAACCTAACAGAACGTTAAGATACAACACCCGGGACTTGCTTCGCAATCTGGCAAGAGATTCAAACTTACCTTGGTGTGTAATCGGAGATATGAATAATGTGGTGGATATTAGAGACAAAACTGGAGGTTTGCCTTACCCAAGCTCGTTAATAGAAGGGTTCAATGAAGCACTACAGGATGCGGGTCTTACAGATATGGAATTGGTGGGGCATCAGTTCACATGGGAAAGGGGGAGGGACACAGATGAATGGATGGAGGTGCATCTTGATAGAGCTCTGACAACCGAGGTGTGGCTTGACATGTTTCCCATGGCAAAACTATATAATGTGGAAGGTACTACAAGCGATCATAGTCCAATATTGCTAGTTCCCCAAGTTATTTCGAGAGTTATAACTCCATATCGATTTAAGTTTGAAAACGCCTGGATGGTTGAACCTATGTGTGAGGTGCTAGTCAGAGATGGTTGGAGCAGCGATAGTGAAGCTAGTGTCACTCAGAAAATAAAAACATGCAGTCATAGTCTGGCAATTTGGGGAAAAGAAATAATTGGAAGCTTTGGTAACATAATCAAGAATTGTAAAGCTGAGATGAAGCAGTTCAGAGGGGGGAGAGATGAGGATTCGAAGCTGCGGTACAGGGAAGCTAGAAATTAATTAATAAAAATATTAAATCAGAGAGATTTTTTGGCGCCAGAGGTCAAAACAGCTGTGGCTGCAGGCTGGCGACCAAAATAGCAAATATTTTCATTCTTTTGCTTCCAACAGACGAAGAAATAACCATATTCATAAGCTTAAAAATGAGTATGGACAATGGATGGATTGGGAGAATGGACTGGCAGACTTAATGTCAGGGTACTTCACGAGTCTGTTCACAGCCACTCAGGTTGAATGGCATGAAGTAGTGAGCTATGTCCCAACAACAGTATCAAGGTCCCAGAATGATCAGCTGTTAGGCCAGGTTACAGCAGAGGAGGTTAAGGAGGCTTTATTCCAAATGAATCCGGACAAAGCGCCTGGACCGAATGGAATGACACCTGGTTTTTATCAAAAGCACTGGCAAATCGTAGGGAAGGATGTGGTCAATTTGGTTCAGAATTTCTTCAGCACTGGCGTTTTAATGGAGGAGTTAAATGCCACCAACATTGTACTCATTCCGAAGACAAAATCCCCAGCCACAGTGACTGATCTGCGTCCTATCTCTTTATGCAATGTGTTAGTAAAAATTGTTACTAAAGTGGTTGCTAACAGGTTGAAAATGTTGCTTGATCAGGTGATATCTGAAAATCAAAGTGCATTTATGTCAGGGAGGCTGATCTCAGATAATGTATTAATTGCTTATGAAGTAATGCACACTTTAAAGAGAAAAAGAAGGGGGAATGACGCATATATGGCCTTGAAGCTTGACATGAGCAAGGCATATGATCGAATCGAATGGAGTTATCTTCAGGCTGTTTTAATAAAGATGGGGTTCGATCACTGGTGGGTGCATCTCATTATGCAATGTGTCACATCTGTCTCATACCAAATTGTGCATGCTCGGAGGGAGATTGGTCCGATAATGCCAAGCCGAGGATTACGCCAAGGAGACCCGTTATCTCCGTATTTGTTCATTATCTGTGCAGAAGGTCTTTCGGCTATGCTTCACAGGTTTGAAAGTCAAAAAATGATCCAGGGGGTTAAGGTCTGCAGACGAGCTCCAAGTATTACGCACATGTTGTTTGCCGATGATTCATATTTTTACTGTAAAGCAGGAGAAAGTGAAGTTCAAAAACTGGTGGAGATTTTAGCGAAATTTGAGCTTGCTTCGGGTCAACAGATTAACCTCGATAAGTCCTCGGTTTTCTTTAGTACAAATACAAGGACGAATGATACACAACAACTCTGCAGTACCTTACAAATTGCAGAAGCTCAGGATGATAGTAAGTATCTGGGACTGCCCAATATGATGAAAAAAAGCAAGGTAGCAACTCTGGGTTTTCTGAAAGATAAGGTTAAAAGAAGAGCTCAAAGTTGGGATGGAAAATTGATTAACCAAGGTGGGAAGGAGGTATTAGTAAAGGCAGTTATTCAGTCCTTGCCAACGTACGCGATGAGCGTGTTTCTTCTTCCTTTAGAAATTACTAAAGATGTGGAGAGAAGCATTTCGAAGTTCTGGTGGAACACTAAGAAGACAGCCAGTAAAAGTATTCATTGGATGAGTTGGGATCGCTTAAGTCGCCACAAATCTAGAGGGGGAATGGGTTTTAGAGATTTTAGAGATTTTAATCTAGCCATGCTTGGGAAACAAGGTTGGAGATTCATCAAAAATCCTTCCAGCTTGGTGAGTAAGGTGTTTAAGGCACGCTATTTCCCAGATTGCTCGTTTATGGATGCTCAAATTGGGAACAATCCCAGTTTTGTTTGGCGCAGCATTTGGGAAGCTAAACACGTGATTGCAGCAGGAATGAGATGGAAAATTGGCTCGGGAAACTCTGTTAATATTCTTGATCAGCCCTGGCTTCTAGATGATCATAACCCGTTTATAACCTCAGCGGTCCAAGGCTTAGAAAATTACAAGGTGAGTGCATTAATGGCTATGGATCACAGGGGGTGGGATGAGGAAATCCTAAGGGATTTGTTCAACACTCGGGATCAGCAGTGCATTAGACGTATAACTCTGACAGACAGCAGTGAGGAAGATGAAGTGTATTGGGGAAAAGAAGCGTCGGGCATGTACTCTGTCCGAAGTGCGTATAGGCTACTTCAAGAACAAAAGAACTTATGGCGTCAAGAAGATCAGACGAGTGCTTGGAGAAAGACATGGAGAGTCAAGGCACCGCCCAAGGTCTTGAATTTTATGTGGAGAGCCTTATCGAACTGTCTGCCTACAATGGTGATGTTATCACAGAAACAAGTGCCAGTAAGCTCAGTTTGTCAAGTCTGCAGAAATGGAGAGGAAACAGTGGAGCATATATTGTGTCACTGTACATTGGCAACTCAGTGCTGGCAAATAGTCCTTCCCAGATTCAGTGTGAATGGAAGCTATAATTTCTTTCAATGGTGGCAGAAAATATTTGAGGTATGTGCAAAAGAAAAAATAGCAGAGGTGGCTTCTGTCTGCTGGTCGTTATGGAAAGCCAAAAATGAGTTTGTGTGGAACAAGAATTATACCCGTTTGAATGTCGTTATAGCAAAAGCTACACAGTTTCTTTTACAATGGAATTTAGCCCAAAAGATTAAACAACCATCACGTTACCATAACTTCATTGAAGGTGACGGAAAGGAGTTTTGGGTCGCACCACAGTCTGAATATATGAAGATCTCAGCAGATGCAGCAACGTTCTTGGAGTATAATGCCTCAGGTTTGGCTTTTGTTGTAAGGGATGATCATGGGGAGCTCCTTCAGGCGCATACTAAACTGCTTCCAGGCCTGGTGTCAGCTGCAATGGCTGAGGCTGTGGTGATTAAAGAAGTGATCAGCTGGATTAAAAGAACGGGATGCAGCAAGGTGGTGGTGGAATCGGATAGCCTGATTGTTGTCCAGGCAATCCGTAGCAAAACGCCAATGGTGTCTCCTCTCGGGCAGGTGGTTCAATCCTGTCGGGACATGTTGGCGGAGTTAAACACAGTATCTCTATTTTTTGTTAAACGATCTGCAAATATGGCGGCTCATGCATTAGCTCGTTTGTCATATTCTTTTCCAGATCGAGTTTTCGATAGGAGGTCTATTCCTGTTAAGGTCAAGAATGTTTTGAGGAGTGATTTGGTTATTTAATAAAATTCCTTTGTTTGTCAAAAAAAATCATGACAGCAAACTGTTTTAAGTCAGTGATCTATTTCAGCAAGCTATGATCACATTACTCATAATAACAGCAAGCCAACATACACAGTCCAGATTCAACAAGGAAGTCGAATTTCATGGAGATATTATAGGAACTTCTCTCTAATATAACATACGTGCATTATATATAGAGAGCTCAAGTATAAACCGTTTTAACTTATTCAAATTGATTTCCTAAATTGTAGGAGTTTGTTTTTCTATCAAACTCTATCTTCTACAAACTGTTAAAATCGTTTTATACTCTACAAAATAGAAGAGATGTTTCTGAACGTTGAACATCAATGTTTCTCTTATATCTAATGTATACATGAACGTTGGAAACCATCCCAACGATCTTAAACGCTAGAATTGGATTCTAGCCGTTGTAATTTGTTAAGGTTGTTTCAAACGTTAATGTGTGTTGATATATGAGCATTCTTGCAGATTTTCAAAACTAACTAATTGCAAGCAAAAACACTACTCACTGAACTTTATTGATTTTATAATATTCTCGAGCTCTTAATTATATATACACGTTATATCTTAGAGAGTCTATAGTTTGAGTTGTAATCTCTTTATTATTCGATTGATATTGATTAGTTGCTGGATAAGTTGTCTAAGGGAAACAAGGGTTTAGTGGTACTTGTTAGAGGAGTTTGTACTACGGGGTAGTATAATACTTAGAGAGCAGGTTCTTAAATAGGGTTTCAGCAAGCCATTATCAGCAGCTGGGATAAAGTGAGATATATTGTTGTATCTTGCAGTTGTAACTTTCATTGATCAATAATATATTCCCTTACCAGGTTGGTAAGGGACCAGGACGTAGACCATAGGCGCTTAGGGGTTGAACCTGGCTAAAATTCTTTTGTGTTCTATTTATTTTTTTGCACATTATTTTCTGCATTGCATTTAATCATCTAAGCTTACTATCATTGTCAGATTATAGTTCTGTTAGTAAAATCTCAGTAAGTTATTATTGGGTAAAATTTAAAAGTAATCATAGTTAGCCATAATCACCTATTCACCCCCTTCTAGGTGTATTTTCAGTATCTTATTTTTGACGAGATTTTTGAATATCCCATAAATAAACAAAAATAATATTAGTGGACCCAGGAACCAGCTTCGAACCCGAGTTAGAAACAAACAAAAAAAATTGTAATATTGTATTTGAAAACCTGGATTTCATTTGAAAATTTTGAATTTTGACAAATAACATGTTTAAAAAAGTAAAAAAAATTGCTTTTGAATTTTATTTGAAATCCAACACATTCATCTATAAGTGCAAACATGAAAATTTAAACCTACAACTGAAAATCATATTATTCAAAATTCATCATTTAAAATAAAATATATAAAAGTGTCATAATCAAATTCAAAATCATCAGAGTGTCTTTTCAAAATTTGTTCGATGTCCATTTAAAAATATATATTTGGATCCGCCCATGTGCTCAAGTATAATTTATATACAAAAAAATTATTATTTTCTAATTTCTGAATTTATTTTTTGCAAATTTTGAAATTATTAAGATAATTTTTGTAATGGGTGACAACTGACGATTGAAAATGAAGGATTTGTCAAGATTAGTCGACTTATAAGCTGTGTTCTTTATCATGCATGAGCTTTTCCTAACCCCTTATCTTCTTGTGTTTTAGTGAGCTTATGGATTGAATAGAGGTCATTTTCGCGTGTAATGCTAGTGGCTACTAATTGATGTCGATATTATAGGTCGACAATCACATATTCACATTATCTTTACTTGCATTTTTCAGTTTTATAATGATTAATTAACTTATCCACCAATATCTTCAATTATCTATATCAATTATCAACTACTCCCTCCGTCCCGTTATACATTTCTCATTTTGACTTAAGACACTCTTAATGATAAGCGATTAACTATTAATTTACGTCTAATTTATAAGATCAAATATAGTCATGAGTGATCATATTGAATTCGTATTATGAGTACTTTAATACAATTAATTTTTATATTTAATACTAATGCGAAATTAAAGATATTAACAATCAAAAGTGTGTATTGACAAACGTGTCCGACACAAATATAAAATATTTTTAGGGACGGAGGGAGCACTGAACTGCGTAAATAATACTTGTATTTTTATTAAAATATTTGTTACACAAAAAATGGATCCCAGTATCACTCAAAGTTCGTAAATACTTACTCCCTCCGTTTTATTGGAATTTATATATTGAGCGACCGGAGTTCGGCACGTATTTTAATGCTCATGTAAAGTATAATTACATAAATTATTTTAAATATTTTTTCTTGTAAATGAAAATTTAATATTAAATTGAAAATTTAATTAAAAAAATTTAAAATTAATTTACAAAAATTCCTTTGTGACTTTGAAATATATGCTACGTATTAAAAAATATATAGTGAACTGAACAAGGTAGAGAGAGTAATATTTTGTAGAAATTTACTTAAGTTTCCCGAGTCTTGTTTGAAGATGAGTAATAGAAGGTTGAAAGGACGGGGTTGTACGAACAAAGTTGTGTGGGGCGAAAAGGGAATGAAAACTAGATTTGTACGATGTTCGGATCAGATCGGTTTTGGGATAAAAGTTGAACTAAATCGCGAAGATCGGTTTTAAAAAATTGTCATCAGTAATCGCATTTGTGGTTAACCGCGTCAATTGCGGTTGCGAATTTATGGTTATTGCGGATCGGTTTGCGGTTCATGAACCACTTATTTTAAAATAATTAATAATTTGTAAAAAAATAAATTTAAAATATTAATAATTCAAATTTAAGTTACGTGCGAAAAAGAAATCTGATTTATTTCGTACCCTTCGCCGGATGTCCAGAAGGTCCACTCTCTAGTCGAAAGCTGAGCAAGTCAGGACGAGTAGAAGTATTTGAAGGTCCCTCGGGAACGGAATCCTACCCTTTTTCTATGTTAGCCAAAAACAGCCCAGATGTCAACCGAGAAAAAGACCTGCGTTACACTAACTAGGAGTGCGCTTCTTTATTCAAAACAAAAATACATTATGAAACCCACATAGAATAGAAAAGGGGGCAGGTTTTCTAATTGATTCTATTTTTATCATTTTATATATAATAATATATAATAATAATATTCTAGAAACAATAATAAAAAAAAAATTCTCCAATTGTTCATTCCTGGGAGCCCCTTTCTTTCGGACTTGAATAAGATTATCAACCTGCCGTCGAAGGGCAGGCGTTTTCGGCCGGGCCAGCCGGATACTTTCGAGCAAAGCCAAGATCAAAGCTTTCGGCCAAGAATAGATTGAATAAGACTCTGCATATTTCACCTAGAGTTGGTATACCATAAGGTGATGGTGGATAATACATATCCTTATAGAAGATATTGAGTTCAAGTAGAGCTTATGCCTAGGATGAGCTTATTTACAGTAATTTTTTCTGGTTAAAGAATTTGCTCTGGGCCTGTTCCCCTGCTCGATTTGCTTTAAAATGTATTCAAAGCTCCGCTTATCGAGAATTTCTCTCGCTACTATATTATTACGCAAAAGTACCAAATAGGTCAGTCTTTTCCTTCCGTTTGTCAAAAAGAAAAAAAGAAAGGCGTGGGGGGACGGTATTTAATATCAAAGAATTTCGGATCCTAGATAGCTTAGTAGCTTAGGAGCAGAGCAATTCAATAACTTTAGGAGCCATTTTCAAGCTGTAGAATAGCAAAATAGCCTTGCAAAAAAAAAACATGCTTTTTGGGGGAGAGATACTATTTCACCAATCGAGTCACGGGTATCTAACATATTCATACCTAACGATTTTCCACAAGGTGGTGGGGACGAAACGTATAACTTGTACAAATCTTCCCTCATTCTATAGATATTTGAAAAGCTGACTTATGGCACGAAAAGGAAATCCGATTTCGGTAAGACTTGAGAAAAATCGTAGTTTAGGTGCTATGAAGGGTTGTATCCGTACCCCGTAATAAGCTTCGAGTTTTTATTTTATATAAAAACGGTAAACAAAACAAAAAGTACAATAAATTTTTTATTTGCATGGCAAAAATGTGGAAGAATGCCCTCAAATGCGGCTGCCTTGAACGAATCCATTCAAAAATAAAATACAAACTAATGCTCCGTGTAGAGCAAATATATTAAAAACATACAAAAAATATGGAGGCGAGAGAAAAGAAAAAAGAAAATGATAAAAAATTAGATGTTAATTACATTTTCCATTTGTTTGGTTATATATCTTATAATGATTGTGAATCTTATGAACGAAGTCTTAACATTAACCTAAGATTAGTTAAAAATGTGTATACTTATTAATTTATATGATATCAACTACATTTCTGAAAATATATTTTATTATAAATATATGTTGCGAGTTACGATTGCGGTTGCGATTTTCAAAAATTTAAAACTGCATCCAAACTGTGAATGAGCGGTTTTTAAAATTTAAATCTACAACCAACCTGCGTTTCACGATTATCTACAATATACGATTCGGTTGCAAGCAGTTGGATGCAGTTGAGCAGTTCGTCTCTACACCCCTAATGAACACCATTTCTTCACGTTAAATGAAACATGATGATATATATTTAATACAATTCAAATTTGTCACACGGTTTGCTTCATCGGACATGGTTTTTATCTTTTATTGTGGGCCTGATCTTATAACATACTAAAAGAATAGCTAGTTTATATTCTTATAGAGTACAAACGTATATTAATATTTTCCCCGCCACTCGTTCCCTCCGTACGGAGCTATTATATATAGTTTCATTAAATTAATATATATGAAATTTCATGATTTATGTATTTTAGAACCTCATAAAATGATTTGTAATAGAATTCCTGAAATCTCATGCATGACCGACTCTAAAGGTTGGTAGGATTAGGAGTGATCGCAACGCGGACAATACGATTTTTTACTCAAATTATAAACCAAACTGCAAATGCGATTTGATTAAATTTTCAAACAGCACATGTACCGCATAATCTCAAAAACCGCATAGACCATATCATGAAAATTCGTTGTACTGTGATGGGGTTTATTTATCTAAAAAATTAGTATTTATATATAAATATAGTAAAAATTTAATTTATTGATAATTTGAAATATGTAAACTAGTATCTATAATACAAAATTACAGTAAGCATTAAATGCATGTGTATTTTCTATCAAAATTTATTCTTACTTTCATAAATTTAACCCGAACCCTTGCATATACAATATAAGCACAAATCAGAATTTGCCATATGTTGAAAATTATGTTTTTATCAACAGCCCTAAGGGCTGTGGTTAACAGGACCCATATATAAAATATCTATACGTACGGTACATTACATTCTATTATACAGTGTGAGGCGATTTTAATAAATACAGTAAAGATCAGTAAGAAGAGGCAAGAGGAGAATGCATCAATCATCAATTCATCATACATGCATGAACCCCATGCAGGGACTAATTAAGTAGAGGGCTGATACGTGGCAGCCTGGCAGGATATGAAAGAACACTAACACATGACTCACCCCACAAATCACAGTGCCCATTGCTCCTTCCCCAATACACCACCACCTTTCCCATACCGGAAGGCCTCAAAACTGCCCATACCATTCAACATTCATTATTTTATCAGGATGATTATCCCTGTCTCCTGTCCCCCCCCCCCCCAATCTTTCACCCTGCATGGGTGTCACGTGAATTCAGTCAACTATCCCATATAACTATATGGGACTATTCATTATTCATGACCAGTGGCCCGTGATCTGGACTATTGTGGTAGAAACCTGGCCGGAAACATGGGTGGTCCTGGCTACAGGTGAATAAAACTTGCGCTTAGGCTCCCAGAAACTCAAAAGCCCCAAAAAATTTTAACTTCTTCAAGTTAGAAATATATCACCTTATAATCATCTAAAACCAGTGGAGGAGAAGACAGATTTATCTAGGTCGCAACTTATATATTTAGTTACATGATGATCAGCTATATTGATATTAATCAGAGGTAGAAGCAAACAAAAGAAAAGTAACAGAAAATCTAAGCGGATGAGTTGTACGAACAAACTTGTGTTGGATGTATTCAAAGACTACAAAAGAAATGAACCTCCCATTCTCCACCTTAACAAATCATGACGTTATGTATATCTGCAACTTGCTCATCGAGTCATCGTACATGGTTTTTATCTTCGAATGTGGTCGTTTCTTGGGACACATATCTATATTTTTAGCTTAAATATGTATATATAGAGATATATTTAACATATTAAATTATTTCCTTCTCATCTATTTGACATATATAAATGTGTTTTGCCCCATGCTTATGCCTCAATATAAATGATTTATTTCTTTGTACTCCCTCTGTCCCGTAATAATAGGTTCTCCTAAAATAATTTTTTCCTGATAATGTATTTTCATTTTTTATTTTCAATTAAAATGTATTAATATTATTTCAAAACTATCATTTTTAAAAGTTGATTAATAATTAATAAGGGTTAAATTAAATTTTACATTCATTTATTTATATTACTTGAGGGTTTTTGGCCTTATATGAAGGTTTTTTAGTCGTCAATGACTATATGTGTTATGGACTTTTATGTCTAACAAAAGGGACTTTTTTGGTTTAAACAAAATTGCCGTGGGATTTTTCATTTATATAACATATATACTTAGCCTTTTGATTATGCATAATTACATCGACTTATTTGTCTTTATTTATTGGTTTTGTTGTGTTTCAGATTTATATGCACGAGAAATATTTGGAGTTAGAAGATCAATGAAAACAAGAGAAACGGCAGCATGAGATAGTGCAGAATCTCTCTGCATTACATAACTTATAATGATTAATCTACTTTTAATTTATAAGTTATTTATTTATTTTAAGTGATAACTACTTATTTTAAGATTTTATAAAGGGTAGATAAATAAATTAAGGTTGTGGTTGAGGATATGAGTGAAACAAAGACAAAACATGTAAGGGAATCTCCATTCACTAGTGATATTCAATGTGTATGGAGTAATAATAGAAGTGTGATATAAATAATGGTGAATTAGAGTGAGATACAGAGATTAATGCATGCACCGGATGAACGTTGAAGCAGAAGCAGATACGTGGCAGCATATGAAAGAACACAAAACCGATGACTCACCCACAAATCACATTGCCTCTCTTGATGGCTTCTTCCTCAAAGAACGCTTTTGCCATAACGTTATCGCCCCCACTCCCACACCTCGCCCATAAGGTGTATGCTCACGTGAACTGCCCAATTTCTGGGGCCGTATGGGGGGTGTCACGTGAAGTCATCAGCTATCCCGTAATCCTTCTCTTTGTTATAGAAATCGGCCGATTTTCAAAAAATCGCCAATAAATCGGTCAAAAATATTTGTCCGATTTGATCGATTTCCGATAAATCGCCGATTAATCATTCGATTTTTTAAAAATCATCCAATAAATTGTAAATCGGTATCGTAACCGAATAGTTCCGATTTCCGAAATCTGTAACACTGATCCTTCTTCGGCTCACTTACTCCACTTAAAAAAAAACGACATTTTCACACTAAACAAATTGAACTAGAAAAAATGGGTAGTAAATGGTAGAGCAGTTTCTAATAACATGTAATTTGGTAGGAATTATTTTAAGCCGGGTTCAAATTTTATACGCGCAAGCATCAAAATTTACTAAAATTAATGTGAAACGCAAAACCTACAAATTTCGGTAAGTTTTGATCCAAATTTTATACCGAAATTGTCCCACCAACCACATCATCAACCCTCACCTATTTTAACTATTAAACTTTTTTTTAAAAATGATTAATATTATTATTCTGAGATTATTTCTTACCAAGTTTGGTGAGAGATTATTTTCAGACCAATCTTAATAGATTTTGATAAAATTTTATACTAATATTGTCCCACCATCCACGTCAGCCGTCCACATATTATTAAACCGGGAATATCACTATGCAGTACACATCAGTGCAGCAGTGCTCACTTTTTCGAGTCTAATACAGGTTTTTCTGATTTTCTACACTCACTAAATACTATTTAGAAAATCTTAGTCGTGCAAACTAGCCTTTAAAGATTCACATATTGTGGTACAAAATTTTCAATAATTTAGAAATTTTCACAATTACATTTTCAGTCTGATTTCTTTAGAGGAATTATGGCACTATTCCTAGACCACACTTGTGACTTGGGAGTAAGGGATATACTTGATTGTGTTTTATTTTGAATTTGTTAATATAACAAAGCCTCCCTACGAAAAGCCTCAAACACATGAACAATTGCACCAAGCAGTTGTATAATATTATCAGCAGAGTTTAAAACGTTAAAGAAATATAAATATGTTACTGTGCCTTGCTTAGAATTTAACTATGAACCACATACAAAACCGACAACCATAAATGTTTAAGAAAATTATAATCAAAATGTAAGATTACATATAGCGTTAATCGAATGTCTCGAAAGAAAACTTGTGCAATCAAATGCAGGCAACACATGTATTCCGGAGCATCACTTGAAAACTAAGCAGCAGTGGTCTTTATGGGGCTTGCCTTAGCAAACAAAACACATTTTACCAAGTAGCCAAAATTATGTTAAAACTAACATAAAACCATAAGCATACAATGTTTAAAAACACGGGTTGATTACAGGGGTTGACTTCTAGTCGCGATCCGCATCCTCCAGGTCCTCGTCCTCTGGCACCCCACGCATGTACAGTACATTGTTACACCTGCAGAACAAATATAAAACACTATTTTAGTAAATAAAATTACAGAAAAATCCTTTGAAAACCAAACTTTAGTTGGCGACTGTATATGTTTCTGCAAGTAAAATAGCTACATAACATACTTTATGGAATAGTACGTATATTAATGTTTTGCAAACATAACATACGTGGTCCATAAGATATCCAATATGACGGTCTTTGTTTTGCATAATATGTTATGCACATATTTTACTTGCTGAACATATATGGTCTCTACAATCTCCAACTAAACCATAGTCTCCATGGAACTTAACTTGATGAAATTATATGAACAATATACAAAGTTATTGTGAGTTTACTACTAAGTTGTCATATAATTAACTTTCTCTTATAAATACTTACACGACTACGAGCTTCTAAATTATCAGATAACGAAAGAACTTGAGAACACATAAGCCAACTAAATAGTGAGATCCCTAATGGCTAATATGATACCTGATCAGTATCTCTCCAAGGTTTCCTGTGAACTGTCCATCAATATATTCTTCAGAGTTTGCAAGCTGCAATATTAAATTGGCATCGGCGATATCATAACAAATCATAAGTCATGTATAAGTAAACTAATAATAACAACCTTAATACAGAGAAAGCAAATCCAAAAACAAAACATATTGTAAGTTTAATGAGTTGGAGCATAAATTTACCTGCAAATTCATGTATGAATCCACAGAGACGAGGAATCCTGCAAAGAGAAGTATCAATTATTAAAATATTAAGTCCGAGGATAAACATATACGGTGTGCATTTGGAAAGGGCAGATGGCAACTACACAAATTTCTTAGATGCACTCAACAAAAAAAAATGTGAGATAGTACCTTTGTATTCCATTCCCCATTTGAGTTTGACTATGACACGCTTTCCAGTTAAATTGTTCAAGAATGGTTTGGGATTAACCGGCACAGTCTGCAATAAACAGTAATACAGTATATTAGCAACAAATAACAATCCATGGGTAACTGAGCCATAGCACAATCACTATTCCAGGAGGATTACTGGTTGCATGAGGAACATAATTGATTTCAAGTTTTCAAAAATTATTTATAAAAATAGTCAGGCACTAAAAACATAAGCATTTAACAATAAGTATTACTGTTATAGGGGAAGATTTTCCTAAAAGACTGAAGCTCATGACAATTGGCAATACAACCTATCAACTAAACAAAACATGGATGAATAATTAGACACCATTTCAGAGTTTTCAGCAGTCTTGGTATTAGAGTTGACAGTGATCAACTTTTACTAGTGCAGAATGCTACCAGTAACTGACTAAAAGGAAATATCCCTATTAGCTTTAAGTTTCACCATTCCAGATCCCAAGTTAAGTACATCTGGTGGAATCTCTAATGTAACAATCGCCTGTCGTTTAAGACAGCCAATTCATCACTATAAACTACTTTAACAACTCAAATATTTAAGCTATTAAGTTGAGCATAAAGCACATTTCTCGAACGTGAATAAAAGGTACACTAGTTTATAAACCTGAAAAGAATAGCTCTATATCAGGATCGGGAAAAGATGAAGCACCCTTCACCAAGAAGGGGGTAATTTATTCAATAGAAAACAATAAATCACAGCATAAAATCCATCAACTACATAATAACCAGTACCTCGGGCATATTACAACACTAACAAGAAAATACATCGTAGTTGACGACTTGACGCACATTATCGTGCTCTCTCTCAAGCTCTCGTAAAGTAAAATTTGAATATAAACTATTCAATGTTCGTACATTTATACAATTTCCCTTAAAAAAAATAATGTAAATTCCCTAAAAAACTATGTTCCATCTAAAACTAATAGTAATTCAGTTGTAAGTTAACCCCAACAAATTAGGGGAAATCACGAAAAACACGCATTATTATGGCGTCTGCTATCTAATAAACCCTTTCCCCTAATCTCTGTATTCCAATTATTTAACATGTTAGATACAAAAATCATGAACAATTGCATAAGTTTAAAGCACCCGGTAAAATTGAATTACAACCCTAATTTAAAAGAATGAGAATTAAAAAAAAGAGTGAAAACAAATACACACGAGTAATAATAATATAATTAAATAGATGAAAGATGAAATTGAATTCATGAAAGCGATAATTACTTACAGCCATTTGGGTGACAACAGAGAGATTATTTGAAGCTCGAAGGTTTTGCAAGAGTTTAGGGTTTTCAAACTTTGAACCCCAGGTGCCCCCTTCACGATTTTTTTACACTTTTAAATTAAAATATTTCTGTGTTTTATTAGAATATTTGGAAAAAATCATTTGGTTTCCATTTTTTTTTTTGAATTTTAAAATTAGATGAAATTTAGAACTTATTTTTAAATATTCTGTTATATCTTTAAAAAAATTATATAAAAATATAAAAGAAATTACAAAATATATTAATTTTCTATATTTTTTGTAATTTTATTATCTTCTAAAAATATTTGCAAAAATGAGGTGAAACTAAATCAACCAAATATGCAAATAATTGAATCGATTTTTTTAGTTACCTGAAATTGCGAAAATTTATCGAGGTCACTTTAAGTTGCAGAAAATTGATTTTTTTGTAAAAAATGATTTTTTTATATTTTTTAATAAAATGAATATATTTTTACAAATAATATAATAATTTAAACTTGGGTATTTTTCAAAAAAAAAAATAAACCCCCCCCCAAAATCTATTTAGTTATTTTATATGAATGATCTTATTCAACAATTTATAAAATACTAGTACCTTATAACTCGTGCGATACACGGTTTTTAAAAATTATCTTTTTTATTTTTTATTTTTTGAATGTATATATATATATATCGTTATGTCTAATCTTGTTGCAATATTATTTTTGTTTTTGGTAGTTATAATGGAATTGTTGCAACAAATATATATATATATATATATAGGGCCCTATTCACAGCCATAGTTAAATAGGCACTTCTTACAACCAACAAATCAGTATCGATGATACGGTAAACAGAAGGCTGGGATCCTCTACTGCCGCGATGTTTCATTGCGACAGCCGCAATGAAATATTGTGGTAGTGGCCCACACACTTCATTTCCCTTTTTGCCATTTTTCTATATTAATTCATTTATCAATGCTTTTTTATCTACATAAATATTAATTTAATAAGATATTATTCTTAATATTTCTGATTAAAGATTGTATATTAAAAAATACTATAAAATATTTTTATAATATTATTAAATATTATATTTAATATTTAATATTCAATATTTTAAAAGTATTGAAACTTTAAAATAAAATTAATATATTCAAATATTTAATAATAAATATTAAAATAATAAAGGAAAATATTTTGATATTTAAATATTTTAATTATTCAATATTTTTAATAATAAATGGAAATATTTGAATATTTGAAAATATTAATAATATTAAATATTATATCGAATATCAAATAAACATGAACCTACTACCGCAATGTTTCATTTCGGAAGCCGCGGTGAAACATTGCGGTAGTCGTTTTTCTTTACACACAGACACACGCAGAAACTACCATTATACCCGACCCAACCCAGAAACAAACACAAAATACAAGCGATCGAAAGCGATTTCAGCAAAATCAAACAGCTCGTGATATCTTCTTTAATCAAGCAGCTTTGTTCTATCTCTCATACATTCTTATATCTCTCTTACCTTTCTCTCTCGTATATTCTTGTATCTCTCTCACCCCCATCTCTCTCTTCATCAATCATTTGGAAGAAGATTAGAAATAAGCCACTTAGAAACAACCCACTAAGAGGCTTCTAATCTTTACTTGAGGTGATTATCTTCCCATTATTATTTATAATTGTTCTTGTTAATTGTTTTGGGAGTAAACTGAATTGAATTATTAAGGGGGTTTGTTAATTTATTCCTATTTGTTATAATTCTTGAAATTTGAATCTGGAAATTGTGATTCTTTTTTGTGTTTTCAATTATAAAATGATGACTTTGAAGGTGGGTTGTCTGTTATTACTTTGATTTAGGTTCAAAATTTTATCTTTTTATGCGGCACTTGTGTAATTGTGTGTATTCAATATATCCAATATTGATTTTGACCCTTTTCTTGAGCTAATTAATTGTTTTTTTTCTAAGCATACTGAATTTGATAAGAATGTGGATTAAAAGAGGATTTTATAATGTCGAATTATATAAAGCTATCTGTCTTTCAGGTTTGGGTTCTATTGGTTGTTGGGTCCCTTGTATTCTTGTTGATTACGGATAATTTACCAATATTTCTTGAAGGTGATAGAATTCAATTTTAATTAATTATGATTTATGGGATTTAGAGTAAAAAGAGCATAACTTGGTAGTGTTAATGGAGGTCTGAGTTGATATTTCCATACTAATTTTATGTGTTGTGCGGATATAATTATAGGTTTTGTCTTCCCGTGATGGTAGACAATACCTATAATGGTAGAGATTCTCTGAGTACAATTTGTTCAATACTTCGATACGTTATGCGGTGTTTATTTTGTATGTACCTGGAAGTAAGCTTGGTCAGGTAATTTATTTGGTTGTTCAGTTCAATTAGTTCTAACTTATTAACAAACATATTATATAGTATGAGTCCAGTCTTGCTAAATGTGTGTGACTATCTTTTGTGTAATAAGCTCTTTTAACCCTTATAATTTTGACATGTCATCTTAGTTTATTTAGTAATGATTTGCACTTTTGTTGCGGAAAGGTTTCATCAATTTATTAATTTTTATATGAAAGCATTAATAACAGTTAATAAAATCTGATTGTTAAGGAAAAGATTTATAAACTGAGTCCTTTGATGCAAATATTTTTTTTTGTAAGATTGTCAGGTGGTTGTTTACTAGGAAAACTCTCTTTTAAGTGCATACGAAATTACTTTGTCTTGGCTAGCTTGGAGGATTTTTATATAGTACAGATTAATTGTGAGGCGGTGGATAAAGAGCGGGTAATTTAGTTATTGGACATTATAATATTTGAAAACTATTTAAATTAAAATATGAACTAAATGGTACTAATTATAATAGTGATTAGGTTTAATTTCCATCGTTTAGTAAATAATTCAAATTAAAATGAAAAATAAACATTATTCATGTCAAATGTCCTTCACTTAAGTGTAATTTGAATTGGTAAGGTTTTATTTCCCTAGTGTAATTGTAATTTGAATTTACTATATATAATTTTTAATATTTTGATTTATTGAGTAAATAATTTGAATAAAAATAAACTCGATTCTACTATAGTCACTTTAAACTTTTTCATTAAATTTCAATGATTTTTTAAATAAAAATTGTGTAACGTTACTTTTTAACTTGGTAATTAAAATTTGTAACTATATATTATCAAAATAAAATAAATTATATATTTTTAAATAATAATTCTTCACGATTATATAAGAGAGTTATTCATGGAATGAAACTATATATATAGAGTTTTACTCCAATACAAACTAAATTAAAATACGTAATACCACACCCAATTTAAATATACCCTCCCACAGACAATTCCACATAATTCCCCCATTTTTAATTGAATTTTTCCCGTTAATTGGTGAACTCTTTTTAAAATCTCTTCACTGTATTTTTTCTACATCCTCCAACAATTAGTATGAATACCATATTGATATATTTCGGCAATAAATTACTAATTATGCCTACGAAAATCACTAAAATCTACTGGTTTCTAGAATTGTATTGATTTGAGCTTAATGATTCAGGTAAGCTTAAATATTGACTTGTCGTCAAAATATAGCAAATATGCTATGCAAATTGATGCTATTTTTAAAACAAAAATTAACCGACTAATGGGAAAAGTCAAATTAAAAACGATGGGGAATATATATATATATAAATATGTGCAAATGGAGGAGAGAGAAAATGATTAAACATGTGGCTGCTATTAGTTTGTAGTTTGAAGTTTGTATTCTAATATTGGTTTGTATTTAAACACTTGTCTATATATATATTGAGAAATATAAAATAAATAACAATTACTCCCTCAATCTCAACCAATTGTTATCGTTTCTAAGACAGTGATCTCACACGCATTTTAAGATGAATATAAAATATAGTTCTATAATTTTTTTAAAATTTTATTTTTCCGAATAAAAGTAGAATGTTTAAACCTTTATTCAGATTTTTTTTATAAAAAAAGATTATAGAACTATATTTTTTATTCAACTTAAAATGCGTGCCACACACTTTCTTAGAAATAATAACCATTGGGAGGGACAGAAGAAGTATATATTATCAAGTTTTCTAATCATATTTTATTTACAGTTGTGATATTTACTCGTGGGTGTTTACCCCAAATATCACTATTTGGGGTAAAATGACCCTCAACGTCACTTTATCAAAATATGACCCCAAATGTCATTCTAAAATAGAGTTTCGTGTTATGTTTTTCTTTTTAATGAAAAACGGAGTTCCGTGTTTCATTTTCAATATTTTTTTTAGATTGAAAACATAACTTCAATTCATGTTTAGCGGGGCAAAACACAACTTCAAGATTAGTTTTCATATCAACTTATTTTGGATTTGCGTTTTGGTTTTGTTTTATTTTTTTTTTCCGTATCCCGAGAAAAACTCAGTTAGAATTTGCGTTTTTACGAAAAACTAAGTTTGAAACCCCGTTTTATATCCATAAACTAAAGATAAGACTGCGTTTTTGACCAAAACAATTTTTGAAATTGCGTTTTCATAAAAAACACAGTTTGAAACCAAACTTTTATAAAAAAACATAAAACGAAATTGCATTTTTCTTTTATTTTAAAAGAAAAATGAAACAAAGTTTACTGAACATGACTCCAAGATGCGTTTTGTTAGAGAAAAATTTTAAACCGCGTTTTCATTTATTTTGAAAAACTTCAACTGAAATCCGATTTTGAAGTGATATTTGGGGCCAACAATTTAAAAAGTGACATTGAGGGTCATTTCACCGAAAGTGATATTTGGGGTATTTTTTCTTTACACAGTTGCGTTTGGGATTAGACTCGGCGGTTTAGAAGTTAGATCCGGCTGAGTAAGTTTGAACAGAAAGAGACATTATAAAGAAAGGGACCGACCCGACGCCCAATTTTTGTTAACCCACCCAAAATCAAATTCATCACTTGAATCAACGTTACAACTACAAAATTTCTACAATCAAAAAACAAAACAATCAATTCAATTATATTAAAACATCCTCCTCAATTCGATTTCTAGGGTTTAATTAGTGTTCAATCAATGTCTTCTAAGCCGCTGGAAATGCAGCTAGTGCCGGCGCCGGAGAAGAGAGTGGCGGCGCTTCCGCCACGTCCTCCGGCGAATTCTTCGAGCGCGATTGTTGAGTATACTCCACCGGCGCCTAAGCCTGAGGATGAAGATATCGAAATCAAGCTTCGGAGAATTCTCGAGTGCGTTCCGGTTCGTGTTAGTAATACTTCTGGTAGTTCCGCTGGTTCTGGCTCCGGTGACTTCCATCAGGTATTCTGAACCTTTTAGTTTTGTACGTTTCGGAGAATTTTTATCGAGATTATTCGTTTATCGATGTTAGATATTCAGTGTTTAGGGTTTTAATCTAGTTTTAGTTGAGCTCTACAGACTACAGTGTTAAAAGTGGCTAAGGACTTAGGTGATAATCTGCGTAAACTTGACGGGATTGATTGTAGTAAAGTGTGATTGTAAAGCTGATATCTAGGGTGGATGGATTAAATTGGTTCTTTCAAGTGTTCGATATGAGTTCATTGAGCTACTTTGTAGATATTATAGGTATGCATAAGCTAATGTGCTAGAACAATTCTTAAGTGTTATTATCTGTTCCTTGTAAATTCGAGTTTAATTGTAAGACAACATATAATGAGTGGTATATATTGAGCACTTATATGATAGATAAATGTGGATCCTTCATTTCCATGTTCTGAAATTGCAATTTTTTACTCCTCTAGTTTGACATTATAATTTTTTTCGAGGAATCGGACTGGAGAATAAGGATCGGTTACTCAGATTATACTTGTCCAGTAGTGGGGTATAACTGTTGTGGCTTCTTTTTAAGATTAATTTTTTGGTGGAATATGCACTGCAAAGCAGAGGCTAAAACTATATAAACCTACAGACCTGAATTTTACACAAAAGTTGTTAACTGATATTCGTGATTACTTAAGCTCATAATTGTAATTAGGCTGAATAGTCATTTGAAACATATGCACGCTGATGTTATGAAGAACAAGCCACAGCTGCTTGTTCTTAACTGTATTTGTAAACATTAGTTTAGATATTTGAGGTGGATGGATTAAATTGGTTATTGTAAGTGTTCAATACTAGTTGATTGAGCTACTTTGTCTAATTTCTGAATATAAATATTTGAGATATGCATATGTCGATGTGCTAGAACGGATTCTTAAGTATTTTTGTTCTTTGTACAATCGAGTTTAATCGTAGGGCAACATATAACGAGTTGTAAATATTAAAGGTTAGAAATGGAGCAGTTTCATGATAGATAGATGGGGACTGGTTGTTTCCATATATTGTAACTGCGGGTTTTTTACATCTTCAGTTATACTTTATAATTTTTTTATGAAGAATTGAAGTGGAGAATAAGGATTAGGTACTCACGTATCACTTATCTAGTAGGGTATAAATGTGGTTTCCTTGTAAGATTAAGTTTTTGGCAGAAAATGCATCGCAAAGAGAGGTTGAAACTATATAAACCTACAGACCTGAATGGTACACAGAAGTTGTTAATTGTATTTTATTGATTACTTAAACTCATCATTCTAATTGGGCTGCAATGTACTAAGTCATGAGAAACATATTCACTCTAATGTCATGCAGAACGGACCATAGCTACTTGTTCTTAATAGTACTAGGATACACTACTTTAGATTTTCTTGGGAATGGGAATAATATGAAAAAATAAAATGTTAAATATAGCCTGTGTCATATCTATGTAATTGCTTTGTTTTACTACCTGAGCTAGGACATAACATATAATGGTTAGATACATAGATATAAGTAACTACATTCTGAAACATCAGGTGTAAATATCGCTTTAGCAAGTATGGACACTATATATTTAGACTTGTTAAATAAGTTCATCTTGGCAACTGAGAAAGTATGAAATGTGTTAAATGTGCTTAGGGTGTGTATATACTATATATAAAATGTGTTACCACCAAAATTTGAAGTTGAGTGAGGGCAAAAGTCTCTAAGCGCCAGGACATGAACTGTTTCGATAGTTTTAAAGTGTGTATATAAACCATATTTGTAAAGCAATTGTGATTGATTGCATTGCTGCGAGGACATGAACTATTTTGAAAATTTCTTGGGTTTGGTAGACATGACCTGTAGAGGAATTTCTGAGCATCTTCAAAACTATGAAATTTCATTGACAAAGAGAGAAAGAAAAAACTGCATGTATATGAACTTTCTTTTGTGAATTTAGTGCAGGGAGTAGACCATTCCCATGTACTTACATTTTGAAAGTTCATAGCAATATTATAGTCCTAGCAATATTATAGTCCTTTTACCTGAAACTTCTCTTCGTACAGTATCGGCAAATGAGGAGAAAGGAGCAAGATCGACTTGCACGGATGGATGTTGACTATCAGAGAAAGAAGGAAGAGGCAGAGTTTATGTTAAGAAGGGAGGAAAGGTTAAAAGCTGCAGAAGAGCGCACAGCGAAGAAGCGTTTGAAACGACAAAAGAAAAAACAAAGGAAGCAAGAGAATAAGAAGATTAAATTGGAAAACAATGGAGAGCAGCAGCATCAGGAACAGGAAGCTTCAGATGTCAATGAAAGCTCTGAAAATGAAGCTGCATAGTCATGCTCATATAGTCATATACAAATGCATGCCTTTCGAGAAGTTAGAACGTTAGCAATAGATAATCCCATGATCCTGTATTCCAACTTCTACTTTCTTGTCACTGTTTCTAGGATATGATTTTGTCTCTGTTTTCATTTGATGAAAATATTAGTAAAAACTTTTATACAATTTTATGTTATTATTGCTATCCTCACTTTCTGCAACAAACAAACTCTATACAGTTTTGTCTTTGTGCTTTAATTTATACAACAAGGTGATGAAAGAGCTAGCCAATTTGGCTAGAATGGGCAGAGGAGAATGAAAATTTAACTAGTTAGTTTTTTGTAACTGTTTAACTAGTCAATTCCCAGCACTCTTAAAAATGCTGTAACAATAATAGGTAGGTTTGAGTTCGATTATCGCTCAATTCAACATTTATTTACAATTAATACTTAGAAAAGAAAAAGGAGAGAGATGTATAATTTGGTATGTTTTTTTTTTGTTGGTTTGGTTATCCTCAATTACGACCGTCGGATCTTTTTAATCAAGTGATCAGGACCGTTAGATTCAAATACTAAAAGAATATACACTACTCAAATTCTCATGTTCGAACCCCGTCAATAACGAATATTTATATTATTATTTATACAATATTAAAACTCCCAGGTTCGAATCCAACCAACAACAAATATTTATATTATTATTTATATTTTATCAAGATTCATGTTCGAATCCCTGCAATAACAAATATTTATATTATTATTTATAAATATACTAATAAGGTAATGATTAAAAAGAAATTTATTATAATTTTAAATAATATAAAAATATTAATGAAGACATGTGTATCGTAAAACTAGTTGTAGTAGAAGTAGTAATTGGTTTATAGGAAGGAATTTGGATCAACCACAAAAAAAAACAGCCTACGTGTGAAATCCAGAGTGGCTAAGACCCAAAACCAATAGATTTGGCCTGGATAAGCCACTCCCTTTATTACAACCTCTCAACCTTTTTTCTCATTTTCCCTTTCTCTTACAAATTTTTCATCAGTTTTGCCTTGCTTGCTTCACTATGAATAATGTGCACTCCACTGTCTGAACTCTAATCTCCCTAAACTCAACCACACACATATTTAAATACACATATAATATCATTTGTAAGTGAAAGTAATGGCAGCTGTAACTTCACTCTCGTTTGCTAAACTTACTAGTCAATCTTCTTCTGACAGGAAACTCTCTGTTTCATCTACTCATTTGGTTTCTAATTTTGATGCATGTCGGTTTCGTTTAAATCAGTCCTGTGATATGATCGGTGTTCGAGTTTCTACTCATTCGAGTTCCTCACGTTTGGTTGTTCGTTGCATGTCTTCTTCAACAGGTACTACTAGCATTTATTTTGTACATTTTGATTTACTTGTTAACATCACTTACTTTAGATTTCATTATTAATTAGTTATTTTCGTTTTTTGATTGTGAATTCGAGCTTCGGACTAATCCTAGCTTCATTTAGCCAGTATTAAATGTTTTGTTAGTTGATTTATAGCTATTGTAAATTTGATCTGTTCTAGACTTCTTGTATGAAAAAGGTTTGATTGATTTTATCACTGCTGTTTCAAATTAGATTCTGTGGTACATTGGATAATTTGTTGAAGTACTATAACCATTAAGCTGTTTGTGTTTACAAGCTTTGTATTACAGAATTGAACATGAATTATCTTATCCTATTTATAGGAAAAATGCATGACAATTCATAATCTTATCTATGATGTAAATTAAGTTAAACCAATGATCAATTCACAAATTTCAAATATAAGTAATGTTTTAAAAAGAAAATGGATTTGGATGTGATCTGGACAAGGACTAGGAGATAAATAGCGGTCAATAATGCATGAAGTTATGGAGTAACAGCAATAATGCATTAAGATTGTGTTCTGCACAGGCTTACAGGGTACAGCTTGTTGATTTTCAGTAATTTTGGGTGTAATGTATAATGTCTGTCTGAGTTATCATCTAAATCTATGTAATGTCTTCAGATGTACCCACTGTGTCTCAAACAAAAGCCAATTTCCTTCAGGCCTATAAGCGACCAATTCCAAGTATCTACAATACTGTGCTGCAAGAGCTAATAGTGCAGCATCATCTGATGAGGTACAAGAGGACGCATTGTTATGATGCAGTATTTGCACTCGGTTTTGTGACGGTGTATGATCGACTTATGGAAGGGTATCCAAGTGATGAGGATCGGGAGGCTATCTTCAGGGCATATATTAAGGCACTACAGGAAGAGCCGGAGCAATACAGGCCTGTCTACTTTCTTGACTATTTCTTTTGTAATTTTCTTCTGCTATTCGCCCTTTAATGCTGGTCTCACTTGCACTGATCAACTGGTAAATGGTAATAGAGTAGTACTTTTTTAATTATCCACCCCTGAAACAAGAAATAGAACTTCTCAGTCCTTATTGGTATTTTGTAAGCATTAGGCTGAGGTAAGTGCTTCTTAGGTGGTCATACTCATACAGTAATCAGAATTGCTTTTTAGGTGGTTATACAGTATTGAGAAGTGCTAGTTAGGTAGTTATACACATTATCAGAACTCGAAAGTATTCGTAGACACAGCATTGAGATAATTTCTGGGTTCTTATCTCGAATTAAATGGGGACGGGGTCTATCCTCCATTACATCTTGTCTTTCCTTTCCTTTATATGCATAAAAAAATGTCCCTCTCTTTTGGCTTTTGGTTGTTGATATTGAACCTTCCAGTTATGATTAGTATTTCCTGATGTACTAGCATCGGGTAGCACTTAGAAGGACTCCAGGGCTTCTAACAAAATCAGTATTTCCTAATTGCTAAATTATAGTAACATCTACTGCATTAAAATTAAATTTTAGTCCGTGGAATTCTTTAGTGACCCCTACTTATAATAATCTTGAGCCAAATTAAATATTGCAGGAGCGATGCACAAAAACTTGAAGAATGGGCTCGTTCTCAGACTGCCAGTACATTGGTTGATTTTTCTACAAAAGAGGGAGATGTTGAAAGCATTTTGAAGGATATTTCAGAAAGGGCTAGGACTAAAGAAAGCTTTAGTTACAGTCGGTTCTTTGCCATCGGCCTTTTCCGCCTTCTTGAATTGGCAAATGGAACAGAACCCACCATTTTAGAAAAGGTAGCACTCATGCTCTAAACTGTTGAAATATCCACATATTAATAGTTTGCAGTAGCGAACTGCTGAAATGATCTTCTACCTCTTTCAAGAGTTATATATATTGTGAGAAGTTATATTAGTTTCTACTAATCCGAAGACCAGAGTGTGCCTGTGGGGTATGTACATTTTAAGGGTAGGGGGTGGATATCCTAAAACTTATAGGTGACCTATGGTTCCAACTTCCATTTGATGTGAGCTAATTTCCACCATTGACTTCAAACATCCTATGCTCTCCTGTACTTTTTAATTGATCTCGGGATGTTTAGGTCGGTTGATGACTAGGCATGGGCAGGCTTCGGTAATTGTCTTATATTTTCATTGCCTCAGCAGTGTATGATATAATGTACTTTATATTCCATAAGAACCAAACACGACCAGTGATGTGATGTATTCCGTTGATGTCTGAATTTATCAACCATGTGTTTGGACAAATAAATTTGCAGTTGAATACTGAGGTTTTAAACTTTTAGTTATTTTATTGTTGCGAAGTCACTAAATCTAAGGGGATGTATAAATTTTAAATAAGTAGGTATAGGAAAGAATCTAGAGGAAATGGATGATCAGGAGACCTCCAGCTTAATGTGACTGATCGGTAAGCTCAAATGTCTGGATTTAGGAACTAGTAAGTCAATTGATATACCCATGCCTCATAATTATGGTCACAAAAAAGATCATCTGTGGTGCAGCCAGAGATAGGTCTACGGATTCGGTCTGTGGTGCAGCCTACAAAGATTTTCTATCAACCAATAAGTATCTGGAGCAGAAAACCGGAATACTTAAGAATAACAGATATCACCCCCCCCCCCAAACCAAAGCTCTCAGTTCCTGCAACAAAATTAAATTGCATCACGTGACCCTGCTGATTTTTCTGTAAAACCAAATTTACTACTGTTTAAATCCAAATTTAAACACTCTCTGTACATGTTCCTGATTTATTTGGATATTTAACTCTTTCGATTGGTGTTACAGCTATGTGCAGCGCTAAATATAGACAAAAGAAGTGTTGATCGCGATCTTGATGTATACCGTAATCTTCTCACAAAGTTGGTTCAAGCAAAGGAGCTTTTAAAGGAATATGTAGAAAGGTACCTTTTGATATCCCTCCTAATCAATCTTAATTACTTTTGTTTCATGTTACTCTTGAACTTAATACTGTTTTTCACCTAATAAGATGTTAAACACACACTCCACGCACAGGCTAATCAGTGGTCTTCAGTTCCAAGCATTCTGATATAAATAACAAGTCACTGAGTCGTCCATAATGCTCGAATCATTCTTTCATATATTTTTTCTATATTTTATCATTTTAACAAGTATATTTTCATACTATTTTGCTTCACAAAGAACACGTGCCTTTCCGCACTTGGTTTTAAAATTATTTGATTGGTGTATGCTTTGTGTGTGCAATTTTTCCCTCTGGCCATCTTTTATGCAGTAGTTTCTGGGTCTTAGTCTTATCAACCAGACGTTTTCAGAAATATTCTATTCAGTTCTGTACTGATGAGGTCCTGTGTACGATAAGTCCCATGTTCGATTCCCCCCTCCCTTTATAATTTGTACAGGCGTTGTGGCTCATTTGCATAAAAAAATCAGTTCTGTTAGTCGTGAACTTTCCTGAAAACCTTGGCATTCTTAAAAATTCTTTTCTGTCTTGCAGAGAAAAGAAAAAAGCGGAAGAAAGAACAGGATCACCAACAGCCAACGAGGCTGTTACAAAATGCTTGGGGGAATACCAACACGGTGGATTATAAATCTAGTTTCAGTTTCCATGGCCAGTTTTTACTAGATATGTAAAGTACTACTACTAGGCCCTGCTTAAGTATTTTACATTGATAGAGCTGGGGAATCAGAAGCTCCTGTTTCAGCAGCTTATCTATACGGAGTCCAATTTTTGTTTGTATACCTATGCAGAATTGCAATCGAAAGATATTTTAATTCTGAGATGTTAACTTGATTTGCAATCGTCGTTGACAGTTGCCTATTGTAACATTCAAAAATCAAAAGTGTTGCCCTTTATAATTCTCAAAACAACCAAAATTCGAGGTCTAACCTGTTTTTTTGCCGAGATGAATAGGGATTGCTTCAATTCGAAAAAGAATTAACCGAAAGGCACAGAACTAATAGCTTTCCTGAAGGTGCACAATTCCAGAGAATAATTTATAAATCTGTAGAGAATTACATTAGTTGCAAACCTAATCAAAATATGAAGTTGCTCTTGTACTCCCCAATCAAATAACAAGTTTTCAATAATCATTGTCATTAATGGAATCAATCGTATAAAATAGACCAATCATCACGACAGGCTTAACTGAGATGTGAAATATCAACCTCGTCAGGGATCTTAAAAGTGTCAGCAGCACCAAATTTTCTACCTTCCTCGTCAACTGCATCATCTGCATCATCGCTATCGTTGTCGTCCTCAGCATCATGATCATCCTTTTTAGGAGTTGAAGGGTCGTAGACACTCTTTGATTTGCATCCGGGGGTTGCAAGCATCTTGACCTGATGTAAATGCGAGATTTCCACCACAACAGTGTCATCATCACTTGGCAGAGGTTGTTTCCAGGGTTCGCCATCAATTCTCATATATGTTTCACTTGCTGCACCTTTATGAAATTCAAACTTCACCCTGCGGGCCTGAGGAAATAACAAACTGCATTTATTTAGTTAACACGTTTGTGTAATAGCTGAATGGTATGATCTGAGCCACTCTGCCACTGTACCAAGCAATAAAGCCAACTATGAAATTATTTTATGGCACTACAAAACTTAACACAGGTTAGTGTCAACTAGACAAAATATTGATGGGTCACTTTATCAAGGTGTTCGAGCTTTGACATAGTAATTGTAATTATTTTAATATTGCTAAATTTAGCAAAAGAAGGTTTAGATAATAACTAATTCATTGAAAGTTTGATTACAAACCTGGGCAAGACGAGTCCCGTGCCCCTTTGGTGCAAGTAAAACAAGTCCATGCCATGCATCCTTAAAACCAACAATCTCAATAAGGCCATCATCGACATATGGTGGAGTCAGCTCTCTCTGTAAGTCATGTCCGAGTGAGGATAATTTCATCACAGAAGTGTAAACACCAACTAAAAGTATCGTATATAATATATAGATCTTATATTTATGTAAATATATAGAAGGAATAGAGCACATGAGCTATTGAATGGAGTACGAACATCACGAGCTCTAAGCTTGTTTGGAGTTCCCCATGGATTTAGTCCACCGGAGAAGCTAGGCAAGTTGAGGCATATGATTGACCTGATGCTAGACATTGAAAATGAAATCATTTAGAGATAATGCATGACACAACTATTGAGAAATTCCAAAACAAGTAGCTTTTCAAATTGTATACCCCTATAATTTTTACAAGTCAGCGGTACAGCCAGTAAATAGAAGATCCAGAAGTGGCCATGCGTTGGAGTGAAACAAAGATTATCCACAATACAAACGCTACCCGAACCAGTTTTTCTTTTAGCACTGAAAATTAAATGATAAAAAGCTTTTTTTTGCATATAAAATATCTCATAGAAATAATAGTGATTAATAATTGTGGTTAGACTCTTACACTACTACATGACAACATGGCAACTCGGACTGAAACATACCCGACCAACTCTATGAAAGCATTAAAACCGACCACACTGACCAAACAGTCAGCTTTATATGGGCCCCAAATGGCTAACCCAACTCCCGTCACGTCACCTGTTGAACATAGGTCCCTAAACCAACCACCTCGACCAAGACTTTAGTAATATGCATTTTTTTTATCGTAAATACAATTATTTTTTAACAGGAGAGAAAACATCAAATAAAGATGGAGTAATAACTTACTGTCTTTCTTTCACAATAGCAATCTCATTTCAACAAAAATCCAAGAACTGACAAGTGAGAAACAATTTATAAAATCTAAAAAATTATCATCATAGCTATATAATCACGCCTCAACCACCACCATTTGGTACTATGGATGGTTATGAAATGATAATACATACTCTTGAAAAAAATTTACAAACAAGCCTTTCTTGTTAAGAAAATGTATAACCTTCAAATCTGAAAATATAATAGACATTAGCTCAAAACAGTACTTTTAAAATTTCAACGCACTTGTCAATTTCCCCCCTTCCCCTTTGGTGGTGTTCTCTGCTTTACAGAACCGGTATATTATGCTCTAAAAAATTGACAGTTATGTAATACTGAAACATACTAGGACAGCAAAGAAAAAATTGTTCACATAGATTACTTATGTCCTATTGGTAATAGTGAAAAGAATGGAGAGTTATCAAGGAATTAAAGGTGAAAGGATCGGACGATATAGACAAAAAGGAAATGACATTTGAAAAGATGAGGTATAGGATGAAGAAAAAAGTAAAGAATTACCAAACATCCTTACCATTAAATTAGCTAACTATGTTTCCAATACAACGAACTAATTGTTTGTAGATAAAAATAGATATTAATACATAATCAAGTATAAAACAACAAACAGATGACTTACTAGTGAGGTACTTTAAGCTCTTGCCATTCACCATTTTTTTTCATAATCATCACTTTAGCTAGCTGTGCAATATTCCTGCAACCATTTTAAACTGTACTATGAATGAAACAAACAAGCAACTAACTTTGCTGTTAGTTTGATTGCAGATAGAAGCTAGCGCGCTTGACCTAGCTCCAAGCCGTGTTAGCTAGAAATTGAATAACACGACACTAGCTAGTTTTTGAGTACGTTACAGCAAAAAACAATAAATTTGCGAAAATGCACTATAAGCTTTGACATCTTGATGTTGGAAATATATGAGTGAATGATAAAATTCGAAGCTAATAAACAATGAAATGTACTTTCTGTTGAAATTATTAATATATATAACTAAATAGTCAGAACCTGTAAACTGTTCATATCTCCATGTGGCTATTTATATGGGAGACTTAAAACCAGTACAAGGTTAGACAAAACATGTATAGAAACTTTCTTTGAAACTCAATAGTTAAGTTAAACATATAACGATTAATACTATATCCAAATTAAGTATTCTCAACGTGAAAAATGATAATAAACAAATCTGCATTTAACTAAATGCTAGATATCTAAGATGATAAATTACAGTCAATATTAGTCGAACATCTTTTTTATTGGTACATACAAATGAAATTTAGAGATATAACATATATTATCTTAATAATACATGTTTAAAAAAAATCTGACAATATGCAAGGAACCGATACTTTTACATTGTGACATATATATGCTTACCTTGAAGAAGGATGATGAAGACTTGCAGAAAACCATCCTTGGCTACCAACAAGCTTTGCATATGTTTTCTGAGAGCAGATAAACTACATACTTAAACCACAACGACAACTACATATATAAACAATTCAAGACATGCACAATAATCATAACCAAAAGTGTTCAGATATTCATTGACCTTCATGTTTTACACTGGCTACCAATCAACAGCCAGTTTTTGCAAAGGATATAATTTGTGGTCACCAATTAGAAGGGAAACAGGTCTTGATTATTATTAATTTATAATTAAACAGAGTTCCAAAAGTGTTAATAAAAAAAATATCACTTGGGGGTTGATATGATTATATGATCAACAGGGAGGTTGTGCTGCTACATAAGTTCTTTCCTTTGCGTATGGGAAAAACATAGATGCATGACACATGGTACTGGAAAAGAGGCACACATGTGTATTTATTAAAAAAAAAACTATTTTTAATTATAAGAGAAAACCCTTGCATTTATTTTAAAACACGGTTATTTAACACTTTTGGAGCAAGTTTTATCAACAAAACATCATTTGTCATGGATGTTGTTGAATGCCTGCTTTAACCTACATCTTTTAATAACAAATGCAATAAAGTAGTATTGAGTGTCACAGAATTGGATAATGGCCATAAACAAATAATGTGTGTAGTATTAACACACTGCCACTAATATTTATACCTAATAATTTTGGTAATTTTCTTTTTGATGCATTTTGGCTTGTTCACCTACTTTACATCTCTCAATTTTTTCAGGTAATGTTTACTTAATTATGTACTCCTGTCATATAACAATGATTGTACAACCACCAGAAGACCAGACATCAAACACCTGTCCTTGTATGACCTAAATTTTTTTTATGATGATGGCAACACCAAACAATGCTTCAAAATTTCACTGGTATTATATACAGACAGTGTATGTATATATTATTCTGTGTTCATGCCTTTGAAAAATGGCCAGAAAGAAACAAAAAACAGAACCAATGATTAGAAACATGTTTTCTGCACTTTATTAGCAAAAAAAACATAATAACCTGATTATTAAGCTGGTTTTTGAATTTTTCTGGATGGAGCTTTCTCTCAGAATGAAAAGCATAGGAAACTTGAGCATCCATTCCTGTCAATACGAAAACAATCATAAAATTTTAACAGAACTTACCAGAGTACGACTCTTGTATGACTTTTAAGTAGTTACAAGTAAGCAACTCGCCAATGAAATAATTTTGAATTTGAAAAGTTTTTTCATGAAGAAAATAGCTGGCAAACGAAACTATTACTGGTTGAAATCATTATGCTCTGCTATTAGTTCTATTATGTATGCAGTTCACTGTTCACACAATTATGGAAACACAGTTGATAAAGAGATGGCTAAGGCTAAATATCAATTTGAACCTACAAATACCCTTTCAAGATACAGAAAGTAACACTCAATCTTTTCTTTTGCATATATTCAACATCAATATTTCATTATGGAATTAGTAGAATGTTTACACTTCGAACCTTAACATTCAGATTTCCAAACACATTAACGTTAAAAGAGTGATAACAACACAAGGTTACAGTTACAAATTAAGATAAAATATTTGCTTACCTGTAAAATATTTTAGTTTTTTTTTCAGTTTTAGTCACAATGTCATGCAAGAAGCAAAGGTAATTTCTTGATATACTTTTCTCAATTATTATACAGTAAGCTCGATGCCTTCGGATAAAAAAAAGGTTTAATGCATAATTGTTTAATATTTAAAGGTTCATGATATATGCAATGCCTACCGCTATCAGTTGGTTACCATATGCAAAAATATGCAAAATATTGACTCACCCATGCTGAAGTAGTTCCAGAAGCCTCCACGAAATGTCGAACAACCTTCCTGAGAAATTAATTATATGTATACCCATAAAATAATGGCCAATATATAAGGAAACTATAAGGCATTTAAAGTCTTCATCACCTTTTTTTTTTCTTGAAAAAGTCTTCAATCAACTACAGAATTTTTATGATTTCCCAGGTACTTATTAAATCAACTGAGGGCAACAATAAGTAGTGACCGTACCCTGTTAAGATCGTCAGATGAAGACACTCGATGGAATGCATGCAAGGAATGTGGCAAGTCCAGGGGAGCAATAGGCTCACAAGCCCCTTCTTTTGGAGTTCTCATCCTCAGTAAAATGTGCCAGCTATTTTTTGAAATATAATAATATTTGTTTAAAAATCACATAAAGAAGACATTAAAGTAATATTTACCATATAACATTGATGATAAATCACAGATTCAATGTTTATTAAATATATCGGTAATCTATAAAAAATGATGATATTCCTTCGGTTACCTGGTTACATTCAAAACAACAAGAAGGCAACAAAGAAAAGGTAAACAATGATATAAAAGAATTTTCTGAACTGCCTGACCTGTCAACCTTCATTTCTTTTGCTCCCTTTACTTGACTAAGGAATGACAATACTGAATCGCGGTCTGTTCCTGGATTCTTCTTTCCCTGAAAATCATAAAACTAAGCACTTACTAAAAGAAAGAAAGAAAGAAAGTGATGGAACCCACTTGCAGTCGTAAAATATACAAATATACAGTATCTCATGACACAGAAAAATCCACATAGCTTGTGCCAAAGCTTGTAAAAGATGCAATAAAGAGTTGAAATTCAATCATTCATGTAAAACAGCTTCCGCCTTCCAGTTGACAGGAACTCATGAAAGACTAGTAAACAGAGAAACAATCTCAAAGCATTGTAGTATACAGTCTTTTTTATATAACAAATTTATAATTTTTGACAAGTATACGTAGTAATAAGTCCTGCGCATTAACATATTAGTATATCACCATGGTTGCCTACGGCTGTGCATATACACAAAAAATAACTTGAAGAATACAAAAATATAAATACAAAAGTACAACCAACCAACATATACTCAAAATTTTGACAGCCAATCGCTGTTATCAAGTTGACAATTTTATACATACCCATCCAAATGCAAAAGGGAGATTGTTTCCAGTTCCCAGGGGAACTGTTGCAATGGGTGGTGGACAGGATAACTTTAGATCACAAACAACCCCGAGCAGCCAGCCAGCTGTGCCATCCCCGCCTGCAACCTGATGACATACTTCAGGTCAAAAATTATCATGGAGAATAAATCTAATACATCAAGTATCCATTTTAAGCATATTTCTTTAGCCCAACTTACAATTATTCTTAGCCTCTCCTGAACTTTGAGGGCCAATTCATCTTTATTAGCCTTGAGTTTCTCCAGATTCAAAAAAAGCTTCCGTAACACTTTATCAGGAGTTTCTTCATTTAAGTCGTAAACCTAATTTAAATTGGCACAAAGCAAATACTGAGGTTGAAGCAAAGTCATATCCTCATGGAATTTTGTCAAAGTAATTCATATACGACAAAGAGACCTGGCTTGGATTCAAGACAGAACGATAAGTGACCAGAAGATCCCCACCCAACTGACCACCACTTCTAGAGTTGATGAATACCACTACAGGGCATGCAGGTACATGACGAAGATACTCACCCTTTGCGCCAGGAATAAGCAAGTAATCAGGGATGTGAAATTCTCTCAGAAAGTCTTCAGAATGAATATTTTCCATCTCTCCTGAACTGAATATAAACTGACCAAAGAAAATCTACGCAAATTAACAAAAAACAAACAAAAAGTTATAATTCAATCCTTCTTACTAAGGCTGCAGCGTATGATGTACGTAGGAATATGATTGTCACTAGACAAACAACAAACATAATTAAAAAACCAGACAGACAAACAAATATTTGAATTAAATAAATGGGGGGAGAGGACTCGAACCCGAGACCCCTCCCTAAACCAAGCCTTAATACCACGCTAAGTATTAGTTCATCTAAAATCGTAAGATCATCTTTTTTTCGTGGGATTATAGTATGAGACTATTTTCCGGGAAAATTAATCTCATCATAATTAAACCTAAGGATTGAATTATCCTATCTCATGTTTATTTTGAGGTATTAAGTTTAGGATTGGACTATAGTTCTTCAAAATTTTATCCATGTTTGTTTATAATCATGGGATTGGACTATTATCCTTCTAGAGGATTGCAATAGTTTCTCCCACTCCAACAAAACAAACAAGGGATCAGATAATTTAAAGGATTATAATATAATCCTTGGAATAATCTCAAATAAGTTTTTACACAACAAATGGAATTGAAAATTTCAAGGATTATAATCATATCCTACACTTAATACCATGAAAGAAACATGGGCAATGTTTTAGAGGAATGCCCCAACATAATCTTATACTATTCAACACTATGCTCTAACTAAAAAGTGGCAACATCACCCGTGCAGCACGGCCACACAAAATTTTCTTGTTTCTTACTTTTATACATTCGGAATTTCATTATATACAGGGATTCCGCACAAAATTATAAACTTGCCCTCCTAAAAACAATTCCGTGCCCCTAAAAAAATTACTAGATCCATCCCTGCTTTTCAGAGATAAATTAACCATACTCCATGTCAATAATCAACGAAATGCAAGCAAACAAATAAAAAACTGATCAATCCAATTTCGACAACCACAATCTGATCAAGACTCAAAAGCCCACTTTAGCTTCTCATATAAACAAAATCCTCTTCAAGAAATGTGCATAAGCTTCATAAATATATACATATTAGTATACACATTATGACAATCATCAAGAATTATGATCAAGAACCAAACTTTACAATGAGAAGCCAAAGCAATCATATAATGAATTAACACAAAATCATAATTAAAGATTATCTAAGCAAAAAAGATGCAAACTTGATTAGAATTTAGATTACAGACTTTTGGATCAGAGAAAAATCAAGAAAATGTTATCCAACCATGTCATTTATAAATACAAAACAAACATGTCTTGTGTATCTAAATTAAATATATTAAAATCAATATATATATAGAAATATAAAGAAGAAGAATAAGATTTGAAGGGTTAACCTGCAACAGTTGCTTCTCAGATCAGAAACTCTCTGCTTTCTTGCAGAACATAAAGATTTAAAAGATATGTCTGTATGTATGTAGAGTGCAGTGGCAAGATTCTATAATTGAATCATTCTGGTGGGCCGGGCTGGGCCCATTTGTTGTTTTTTAATTTTTTTTATAATGTCAAGTGTTGACTTTTATTACAAGTAAAGTGTATTTTAAAGTGGATGTTAAATTAAAAAAACAAATGACAGGTTGAGTCAAAATCTGGAGAAGAGCAAACAAGAGGTTTAAACCCCGTACTTTTCATTTTTTTACAGTTTTTTTTCACATGACACGTATTTTAAGACAACTATAAAATATATCTTCATAATTTATTTTTAATTTTTTTTTTATAAAAGTTTAAATATTATATTTTTATTTTAAAAAAAAATAAAAAAAAATTATGCAACTACAATTAATAAAAGTATTAAAGTGTGTGTCGAACCCTCGTCCCCCAATATAAAGAATTGAGGGGGACGGAGGGAGTACTAGTTTTTTATTTAAAATTTGATAAATATGATTACAGTGTTTGTGCTTTGTACAATTTTTTATCAATTAATTAGAAATATTAATATATATACATTTAGATTAGGAATATTAAAAAAAAGAAAGATATAAGTATACAATAATTTAACTAAATTAATGATTTTCAATCTGAAATATAGACACTAATGTGTTGATTGACTTTTTTTTCTTCTTATTTTTGGTAATTTTTAGTGTGTTGATTTGTGGCAAAAAAAAGTGTTCATTTTGTAGTTTGTTTCGTACTAACAATTCATTTCTACCAACTGGATCAACTATCAAGTTGCCAATGATGTATTGGAGGCCTTCGCAATCAATTGTGGTTATAATCCGGCCCAAGTATGTTTAACTTTAATTGAGCCCATATTGAGCCCAAGTAAGAATTCAACTCAAAACACATCCAAAACAAAGGAGTCTGGCCGACTATATCATCAGGCCTGTTAATAAACAATTCAATTCAAATAAACTTACCTGTGGCCCGTAAACTTCCGCGCTCTTAAAAAACGGCCGAGGGAAACATATATGATATCAATTAGTTTATCTACTCCTAGATAGGGCTGTCAATGGATCTGATCGCCCTTAATCCATATCCTGATCCATTTATTTTTACCGGATTTGGATTCAGGTCCGATCATAGCCGGATTTTTTAGAGCATGATCCATATCCTAATCCGTAGGATTTTCGGATTTTTGGATCGGAGCTCCGCTCCGTTATATTTAGAAAAAAGCTAAATTTATAATATGTTGAAATCACTAATAATAACGATTCGCAAAATCAAAATGTAAAGTTTAATAAAAAAATACATCAGTTCACATATTACAAGTTTGTAATCCATTCTGCAAACTTAGAAACATTGCAGTAGCATAAAAAATATTACAGACACTTCAACGAATATATAAATAGTGGTATCACTGGAATATAATTGGTGCTTTTTCATTGTTCAGTCTTAGCATGAAACAAGCAAATTAGAGACTTGCAAATAATTTCTGCAAAAATAGAAAATGAACAGAGTTATCCATTTCATGATCCAACAGAAACAAGCCATTGAGAGACTTTTCGTATAATGTTAGTAATGAAACGTACATAGAGGGACTTCTCACCGAAAACAGAAAAGTTATTCTTGTCCAGAATGAGGAACAACGGAATTGAATGTAATAATAATAAATGAATTTTCCAAATTATTCGGATCGGATTATTTACGGATCAGATCTTATTAAATCCATATCCTATGTATATCAGATCGGATTTTTATTGGATCGGATTTTTTCCGGATCGGATTTTATTTTAAGTGATCCATATCCGCTCCATTGACTCTCGGGTCAGATGGGATATCCGATCCATTGACAGACCTAGTCCCAGGTGCTGGGCCCCGAGAATTTATGAGAAAAAATACTCATTTGTAAGGCTATAAGCCATATTTGTCAAAAAAAAAACTTTGAGTTTTACGAATCTATTTTCTCCAACTTCGAAGATTTGAAATTTAACATTGGCATGTGATGTACTGTTTATCTAACACACTAATTAAGGGTCGTAACATCTACTCTCTTCGTCCCGTTGATTAGTATACATAGGAGGTGTGACACGGAGGTTAGGAAAAAGTGTAATTTAATGAAAAAAAGTAAGAAAAGTGGGTAAAGTGATGTGATCGATTAATATTTAATGTATAAAGTGAGTGTAGTGGAAGAAAATAGTGGTTGTAAGTGGGTATATTTATTTTTTATATTTTAAAACTTTATTATTTTTGGAACGTATACAATTGGGAGGAACGTCCCAAAAAGAAAATTGTATAGAATTGAACGGGACAGAAGGAGTATATTTTTAAAGTTCATAACAAAGATTTTTTTTATCAATTCACAATAATTTTTCACAGATTGGCACAAATAATTACTTGATCTAAGTTCTTGAAATACAGATCTAATAGTTTAGCACTCTGTTACTAGATATTAGGGACCAAAACCCTTAACAATGCACGTCATTAATATTATATACCATTTTTATTGACAAGTGATATTTTTTCATGCATATGTAATGTAATATCATTCGTGAATTTAAATTTAGTGATAAAAATAATAAAGAATGACTGAATATATATATATATACAATTTTTTCGTAAAAAAAGATGATAAGAGAGAGATGATTATATAGAGGCACTTAACACGAATTTGCCAAGAGAGATTTTACAAAGAGCAGTGCAAGGAACTCAAAAATAAAATTTTAAATAAGGTGATGTAGATGAAATTTTCGAGCTTTATACTTTAAATCGGTAAATCGGTATCGTTAATATGAATACACAAAGGGTTCTTCGTATTTAATTATAGTACAACCAATTATAAAAGTTTCATATAAAATTAAAAGTCATCTTAGAATTCAATCTGTTATAACATTTTTGTTTTGCAGATAGCATGTATATCTAAACTTCTACCATATTCTCGTTCATACTTCAATCCCAGATCAGCTAACTGCTATTACTAGCTATAAGCTAAAATGTATATACGCATACACACTGCCTCACTATCGCGCGCACACACACATACTCCTATATATTAATATGTATAGATGGAAACATTGTTAGATGTTTATTTAATCTAAACATATTTGAATAAATATAGTCGTTAGGTGTTCAGTAGAAGTGGTCAAGTAATAGATGCATGTTTTTAGGAGTCTAATAATCGTACTGGAGGATTGGTACGAGTCTGGTTTAGCATTTCTTGTTTTTTAGCTTTGCATATTGTATTCTGTTTTAAATATCTTGAATGCTGAATAAGTAATACAACAAGTGTTTTTGTAATCTTCCATTCTGAAATACATACATGTGTGCGTGTGTATTAGAGTATAGTGCTAAATCTGGCATCAGAGCTTTAGCGATCACTTAAGCTACAAGGCACGAGGTATTCATGATGGAGTCAACAATGGCAAAAGAAAGTACAATTGGCTTCAGTTATCCGATGCTAACTAAACTCAACTACGCTGCATGGTCTTTAAAATTGAAGGTGTTTTTGCAAGCCCATGAAGTGTGGGACGCCATAGAACCAAAGGATACAAAATCTGCAATTGACGACAAAGTGGACAAGCGTGCTCTAGCAGGTATTTATCAAGGGATCCCTGAGGACATGTTATTAGCTATAGTAGACAAGAAAACGTCTAAGGATGCATGGAAAGCACTGAAGATGATGTCTTTAGGAGTAGAGAAGGTGAAACAAGCCAAAATCTCCAAACATTAAAAGGAGAGTTCGAAGCAATGCGTATGAAAGAAAGCGAGAATCTGGATGATTTCTATATAAAGCTGCATGGTATAGTTACTAACATAAGAGCACTAGGAGAAACAATGGAGGAAGGCTACATGGTGAAAAAATTACTCAGAGCGGTCCCTACAAAATTTCTTCAAATTGCATCCGCCATTGAGCAATTTGGGAAAATTGAGGAAATGTCCATGGAGGAGGTAGTTGGCTCGTTGAAGGATCATGAGGAGCGATTAAGGGGAACTTCTGAGACAAGCCAGGGACAACTCCTTATGACGGAAGAGGAGTGGAGAAAGAAAGAAAGCCACGAGGGGCAATTACTACTAACACGAGAAGAGTGGCTGAAAAGAAGCAGCAATAGAGAGGGAAGTGGAAATCCAAAACAACTGGAAATCCTGTGGGTAAACCGAAATACGCAGTGCACAAGATAGAACAAAGATTCGTTGTTTTAATTGCCAAGGGTACGGTCATTTTGCTGCTGAATGTCGCAAACCACGAAATGAGAGAGAGGTACAGAAGGAAGTGAACCTCTCGTGCAAACACGAAGATGAACCAGCACTTCTAGTGGCAGAGCTGAAGAACTGTGAGAATAATGTGATGCTTTTAAATGAGGAAACAGTAATTTCAAGGCTGAAAACGAAGACAGATGAACAGAGGGAGTCGATCATCTGGTACTTAGACAATGGAGCGAGTAATCACATGACCGGTGAACGGGGAAAGTTCAGGAATTGGATGAGAGCGTTACATGACAAGTAAAGTTTGGGGATGGATCAATTGTGCACATAAAGGGCAGCGGAGTAGTGTCGTTCCGATGCAAAAATGGCGAAAAAAAACTTTTAAAAGAGGTATATTATATCCCTTCCTTGTGCAATAATATTATAAGTTTGGGACAATTGTCCGAAGATGGAAATAAAGTGATTCTCGAGGGACTTTACTTGTGGGTGTATAATGAATGTGGGAGACTGTTGATGAAAGTAAAGAGGACAGAAAATCGGCTGTACAAAATCTGCTTGGAAAATAAAAGTCTGATGTGTCTAATATCGAAGATAGAGGAGAGTACTTGGTTATGGCATTCTCAGCTTGGGCATGTAAACTTTCAGGCATTAGAACTTATGACAAATGAAGGAATGGTGTATGGTTTACCACGATTGACTCAACCTTCTAAGAAATGTGAGGGCTGTTTGATGGCGAAGCATTCCAGAAATTCTTTTCCAGCACATACAAAATTTGAAGCACCACAATCTTTGGAGATAATATATGCAGATATTTGCGGTCCTATCTCGCCAACAACACATGTAGGTGACCACTATTTTCTTCTATTTGTAGATGATTTTAGCAAGAAAATGTGGGTGTATTTTTGGAGGAGAAAAGTAGTGCATTTACTATGTATAAAAGGTTTAAAGCTATGGTAGAGAAAAGAAAGGAGAAAAATATAAAAATGCTAAGGACTGATCGTGGAGGGAAATTTTGTTCGAATGATTTTGTATATTATTGTGAAGAGGTTGGCATTGAACGTCAATATACGGCCCCTTACACACCCCAACAAAATGGGGTAGTGGAAAGAAGAAATAGAACGGTGGTAGCTATGGTTCGAAGTTTTCTCAAGGGATCAAAATCGCTGTCGTATTTGTGGGGCGAAGCTGTTAAACATTCAGTGTATGTCTTAAACCGTGTACCAAAGCGGGCATTAAAAGGAAGTATGCCGTATGAAGCTTGGAGTGGAAAGAAACCAAATTTGTCCCACATAAAAGTCTTTGAATGTATAGTGTACATGAAAATACCAGCTGTACACACTAAAAAATTGGACGACCGAAGTAAGCAAGTTATCTTGGAAGGGAGTCAGGCACCAAAGCTAACATATTATACGATCCAGTAACGAGGAAAATTAATGTGAGTCGTGATGTAGTGTATCAGGAAAATGAATTTTGGCCATAGGAAAAGACAATCGAGGAAGAGGTGGCTTTTCCGGAACAGTTCAGCATATTTGGAAATGGATTAGGGGAAGATAGTGGGTCTAGTACAGGGAATGAGCGAAAAACACCAATTGCTGGTGAAAATATGTTCGAGTATTCTGCTGGGAGAATAGTGGAAACACCTGAAAGTGAACCAAAGAAATTCAGATCTTTGGACGAGTTATATAATGAAACTGAAGTCATAGAGATGTTAGATGAGCTGAAGTTATTAAAGGTGGAAGAACCAACCTCGTATGGTGAGGCAGCGAAGGAAACTGAGTGGCAAAAGGCTATGAATGTAGAATTTGACATGATTGAAAAAAATCAGACTTGGGTGCTCACGGATTTACCCTCGGGAGTTAAGCCCATTGGGTTAAAGTGGGTGTATAAACTTAAGAAAGATGCAGAGGGGAATATCGTTAAACATAAGGCACGTTTAGTGGCAAATGGGTATGTTCAAAAGAAGGGAATAGATTATAATGAAGTGTTTGCTCCGGTGGCACGGCTTGAAACTATAAGGTTGCTACTAGCACTTTCAGCGAAGGAGAACTGGGAGGTACACCATCTCGATGTCAAATCAGCATTTTTGAATGATAAATTAATTGAGGAGGTGTATGTTATACAACCCGAAGGTTTTGTAAAGACTGGACATGAACAGAAAGTTTATAAATTGTTAAAACAATTGTATGAGCTTCGTCAAGCTCCAAGAGCGTGGAATGCAAAGCTGAAAAAATGCTTGAAGGATTTGGGTTTTATAAGGTGCTTGCACGAACAAGTTGTATACACCTAAACAGCCAGGAGAGTGTTCTTATAGTTGGTGTTTACGTTGACGATCTACTGGTGGTTGGGTCGGATAAAGAAGAAATCAATAAATTTAAGGTACAGATGAGCAAGCGATTCGAGATGAGTGATCTGGGCTTACTGTCCTATTATCTTGGTATTGAGGTTCAGCAAGGGAAGATGGGTATCACGTTGAAGCAATCAGCCCATGTCAAGAAAATTTTGGAGAAAGCGGGAATGCAGAGCTGTAATCGGACTAGGTGTCCAATGGAAAAAAAAACTTCAACTGGATAAGGATGAAGTTGGAGTGATCGTGAACGCCACTGAGTATAGATGTATCGTGGGGAGTTTACGATATCTGACTCTTACGAGGCCTGACATTTCGTATGCAGTAGGTGTGGTAAGCAAATTTATGGAAAGGCCCACGGTTAAACATCAGCAAGCAGTGAAACACATATTGAGGTATATTAGTGGTACAGTTGAACATGGTTTGAGGTACTCAGGAGATGGAAACAAGAAAATGTTAGCTGGGTTCACCGACAGTGATTTAGTTGGGGATGTCGTCGATAGAAGAAGTACAAGCGGTATGTGTTTTTATCTGAATGGTAATTTGATGTCCTAGGCATCACAAAAACAGAGAGTGATTGCATTATCATCTTGCGAGGCAAAGTATATGGCTGCTGCTAATAATGCAACGTGTCAAAGCATATGGCTTCGTGGTCTGTTGAAAGAAATATCTGGACAGCAAATTGGTGCAGTTACATTGTCTATAGATAACCGATCAGCAATCGAACTAATGAAGAATCTGATTTTACATGGAAGAAGCAAACATATAGACGTGCATTTTCATTTTATTCGGAAATGTATTGAACGAGGAGAATTGGTTGTTAAACATGTTGCTACGAAGGAATAACGAGCAGATATACTAACTAAGCCTTTGGGAAAAGTCAAGTTTGAGGCGATGAAGAAACTAATAGGCGTGGAGAATCTTGTGGAAACAAGTGTGTAGTGTCTGAAATATGTTTAGATTAGGGAGGAATGTGTTAGATGTTCATTTAATCTAAATATATTTGAATAAATATAGTCGTTAGGTGTTCAGTAGAAGTGGTCAAGTAATAGGTGCATGTTTTTAGGAGTCTAATAATCGTAGTGGAGGATTGGTAGGAGTCTGGTTTAGCATTTCCTGTTTTTTAGCTTTACATATTGTATTCTGTTTTAAATATCGTGAATGCAGAAGAAGTAATACAACGAGTGTTTTTGCAATCTTCCATTCTCAAATACATACAGGTGTGTGTGTCTTAGAGTATAGTGCTACAAACACATACATGCTCAAATATGTCTCTCTCAGAGAGTCAGAGAGACTCATCTTTATATGTGCAGCAGTGCAGGACACATATCTGATGTACATGACTACGTGCATTGCATTAAAATAGTTAATCCCATCGTTTACATAGTGATCTTACAGGCTATATAAAATAGGAAATACTACAATAATGGCATAATTCATTTATTTATTCCTCCATAGATCCGGTATCAGTTTATTTAATCCCCTATAATTCGTCAACTCTCTGCAAATATACTATTAGCAGTACGTACGTACGTGGATGGTCAAGAATACCATGCATGCTTGCATGCATGTAAACAACTTGACTTGCTCCTTTCTTCTTAATGTAAGTTTAACAAAGATAATTATAACAAGATTAGCTACTGTCGAAGAATCTAGAGTTCTCAGAAATTTCAGAATGAGTGGACAATAGTGATAATACAAGTTAATTACTGATATATGCAGAAAAGAATGATGAGTACGTTAAACATGCCCTATATATTCAAAGTTTGGTGGGGTTATTGAACACCTCGCAACAACAAATAACAATATTAAGATAACTACCCAGGCAAATAAGATACACTATCTGTTCTGTTGGAGTCAACGTCCTGACGTACGAAGGTTGCTAATTATTTAGGGCAACCAAATCTCAGTCTGCGATTTATATACATTTAATTAATTAATACTAATATATAAAAGTATAACACAACACATATGATTAGGACTTAGGAGTGGAGACTTGGCAATGCTATTCCAAAATGCCGAATTAATTAATTACGTACAGATGAAGTGCCAGCAAAAAGGGGTGTACTTAATTAATTACGTACGCCATTTTGTGTATATATAGTAATTAAGAGTTAAAATTCAAATTTAATTTCAGTTGTATTAATATTATATTTTTTTTGAGAACATATTATATTGTTATATTTGAATTATGTTAATTTATAAGTAACACTATTTTTTAGAAAAAGTTAAATTTAGGGGTTGCCTGATCATAATAATTCAAATTCAGTCAACCATAATGAAAATGAAATTTTATTACATGTTGATACTAAAATCTCATTTTAATTCAAGCCCGATTAACAATAATGAAAATGAGATTCTATTATATTTTAATATTAAAAATAGCTCATTCTTATTTCCTTAACTAATATGAATCCCATGATCAAAACAAAAACTTATATGCTATATTTCCGAGTTTTTCAGTTGAAGAAAAGAAAAGGAAGGAAACAAAAATCGCAGAAAAGAAAAGATTTGATAATTAAGTTTTTTAGTTAAAGAAGAGAAATGGAAGGAAATAAAAATGGTAGAAAAGAACAGATTTGATAATTAAGTAATTATCTTTATTGTTTTACTAATTAAGTTTCTGAGAAAAAGAAGAAGAAGAAAAGAAGGCAAATATAATCAAAAATATTTAATGTAATTGTTAATGCAATTTATCTTTCTTTCTGCAATTAGTTTGCAAATCTACCCTTTTATTTATGATTTTTAGAACATGGTATGATTCACCATAATTTATTTAAAACAAATGCAAAACCTGGGGTTTAACTAAAACATTGGAAATTTAAACAAGTTCTAGTTTGACCCGACAATTTTTGACTTAGACTCAAAAATAACACAAAAATTTAGTGTCTATACAGAACACGAAATACACACGAACACGAGCAAACATGTAGAGTCGGCTTTGTAGAGTCGTCTTTTAGGTAGGCGACAGAGCGACACAACACGGGATAGACGAAATAAAATATATTTATAATTAAATATTATATTTATTATAAATATGTATATTCATAATAAATATATGTATATTTATTTTTTAAATAATGCATAGTTTAATATTAATTTTGTAAGTATAAATAATTAATGTATACTTTTTTATAATTTACTAATTTTTTACCTAAAATTCTAATATTTACATTTAATTATATAAATTTATATTCAGTTTTACTCGTAACACGATACGAGGATGAAAGGAAAACAAAGGTATACTGGGTCGATTTTCTTTTTGGCCTTTGAGTACATAATATGAAAACATACATGTTATTGGAGGAATTTTGTAATAATACGAATTGAAGATTGCCGAATAATAGAGCATAATTTGTGTCTTTGTGATTGTTTTTAGAGATTATGATTTATGAAAAATAGAGGGGTTGTAGTTGAGAAATATCTCAATTTGTCTCTTGTATCACATCTCCTTGTCACAATACCCGCGTACCAATTTTTATTGGATCAAGACTATACAGTTTTCTGAAATTGGTCCTACCCCTTAGAGACTTTAGATAGAAGTTTCATTGATGTGATTAATTATCAAATTTATCTAATTTAATTTTGATTGTGTAATATCTTCATTGATTTGAAGGATAGCGTTTTGAAATACTTTTCATGATTTATTTTTAAAATTGATTTTTACTCGTTTCAAAAAGAGTATAAAAGATAAAACTTATGTATTAAGTTATAATTATTAATGAGAATTAATAATCATAAAAATTAAAAAACGGAGATCTCTCAAAATGTGACATAACAACATACAAACACGAATAAATTTACAAGTCTTGCGCATGGGTGCTCTAATGATCTACAGTAAAACCTCTATAAATTAATATAGTTGAGATCGGAGAATTCTATTAATTTAGAGAGGTATTAATTAATCGATAAATTAATAATTATTAATTTATAGAGAATTTTCGGTAGCAAACAAAATTAACTTTTGATTAAATTTTTATTCACATAAATTTAAATAAAATGAATTGTACAATTTATATTTAATACTTAATTCAATTAATTCAATGTATATGAATTTAGAAAGTCAATGTAATGTACAATATATTAGATTCAAAGTCCATGTAGTGTATAAGTTAAATTCATTGTATTTTACATAGAAAATATTCAATGTATATTAGGAAAATTCAAAGTACATGAATTAATTTAATTCATTGTATTTTACATCAAAAGTATTCAATGTATGTGTAGTCATAAAATATATTATATATACTGTATATACTAGATTGGGGGAAAAATTATACAAACAAAACAATGGCTTCTCATCTAAAAGGTGGCACAAAATCAACAATGACGGATGAAGCAAGAAAAGCATTATGTGAATATAAAAGAGAAAATTCATCATGCACTCAAAAAGATCTCCAGTTGTGGCTCGAGAATAAGTTTCATGTAAAAGTTAGTCAAGGTACAATATCAAATACACTGAAAAGGTCAGCAGACTATCTTGCAGCTAATTACTTGGAGAAAAGAAAAGATATTAAGCGACATAAACCAGCAAAATATCCAGATATGGAGAAGGTTCTCTATGAATGGTTTCTCTAGTACCAAGATCGTGTTAATATGACAGGAGAGCTAATTTTAGAGAAGGCAAAAGAGACCATGAAAATTTTATACCCTCAACAAGATCAGGAGCACACTTTTTCTCAAGGTTGGCTTGAGAAATTCAAGTTAAGACATGGTATTAAGTCATTTCGTCGCTTTGGAGAAAGTGGTTCTGTTGATGTACAGGACATGGAGAAGAAACTGGAGTCCATAAGGGAAAAAATAAATCAGTTCCCTATGAAAGATGTTTTTAACATGGACGAAACTGGTTTGTTTTACAGGTTACAAGCTGATCACTCTCTTGCTACGAAACAACTTGAAGGAAGAAAACAAGACAAAGAAAGGCTCACGGTTGTTATATGTTGCAATGAAGATGGCTCTGAAAAAATTCCTTTATGGATTATTGGAAAGTATGCAAAGCCACGGTGCTTCAAGAATGTTAACATGGGCAGCTTGAATTGTTATTATCGTGCAAACAAAAGAGCTTGGATGACTAGTGTACTTTTTGATGAATACATTCGTTGGTTTGATAGCCAAATGCAAGGCAGAAGAATTTTGTTTGTGGTAGATAACTGTCCAGCACATCCAAAAAATATTGAAGGACTACAAAATGTTGAGTTGTACTTCTTGCCACCTAACATGACATCAAAAATCCAACCTTGTGATGCATGAATTATAAGAGCTTTCAAGATGCACTATCGCAGGAGATTTTATCGTGGGTTATTAGAAGGTTATGAGTTGGGACAATCTGATCCAGGAAAGATTAATGTTTTGGATGCTATCAATTATGCAGTCGCGACGTGGACGACAAATGTAAAACAAGAGTCAATAGCAAGGTGCTTTCAACATTGCAAAATTCGTTCCATAGATGAAGTTTCGAGCAATTTAAATGAACATACAACTCCGGAAGAATACATTCATGAACTTGAGGTGATGATTAAGGATCTAGGTTATCGTAATAAAATGGATGTTAATAACTTCTTAGATTATCCGGGTGAAAATGAATCATGTTCCGAGGTCCAGAGTATAGAAGAGATTGCAAACACCATCCTTGAAAATAGTGTTGAAGATGATCTTGAAGACGATACAACACCGTTGGAGCCGGTTACACGTAAAGAAGCACTCAAGGCATCAAAAATGCTTAATAACTTTTTGATGCAACATGAAAGCACCACACCCGAGCTTTTGGATGCAATAAGGAAGATTAGGGATGAGTTTCATGTTGATTTAAATTATATGAAAAAGCAAACTACAATTGAATCATATTTTACAAAGATGTAATAGCTATATTTTTATGAATATAAGGGAATTATTAATTTATAGTTTTATTGGGACCATATTTTTATACAGGGTTTTCAAAAAAATTATTATCTTATTATCTTATCGAAATTGATCATTTTTTGAACTGGCCCAAGTCGGGACCGGACAAAATTATTAATTTAGAGAGATTATTAATTAATCGAGTATTAATTTACAGAGGTTTTACTGTATATGGAGACGAGTATATATGTGGCGTAGTTTAACCCACAACTTTCTAATATATACTCTCTCTCCATCCCTGAAAATATTTCCTTATTTGTATTGTACACCTTTACCAATGCACACTTTTAATTGTTAATATCTTTAATTTCGTATTAGTATTAAATATAAAAACTTCATTGTATTAAAATACTTAATACGAATCCAGCAAAATCACTCATGATTATATTTGATTTTATAGATTAGACGTAAATTAGTATTCAATTGATTATCATGAATAGTGTAAAAAGTCAAAACGGTAAACGTAATATGGGACGGAGGGAGTATTTCTTTATGAACATCTATACTATACTATAATAATTGTAATGAAGTATAATTTAGTATGATTTATTTATTTTGGTTGATTTAGTTATCCTCATTTATAACCGCCAGTTCTTTTTAATCAAGTTATCAGTACCGTTAGATTCAAATACTAAAAGGACCGTTAAATTCAAATAATAAAAGATTATACTCTACTCAAACTCACACATGTTATTTATATTATTATTTATACAGTACACAATATTCATCTTTGAATGCCGCCAGCAACAAATATTTATATACTAATATGATAATAATTCAAAAAAAAATTCATTATAATTTTAAATAATATAAAAATATTAATAAAGACCCGTTCATGACACCGGTTGTAAAGCTAGTTTGATCTAAATTTCAAACTGACAATTTCTTTCGTTTAGTTTTAAATTACGAGTGGTTACAAATAGTAAACAAGCTGATATCAGCGTTCAATTCGGATAATAAATTAAATCTTACATGTCCCCCATTTCGTATAACAAGAGTTTAAAAATTTACATTCGTTACTCTAGAAGATTGAAATTGCTTTGAGGACATCAGGCCAGGGAACCAAACATTGAATATGTGTACATTTTAAATAGTTAAACCCGTATTTAATATAACTAGAATATTACCAATAATCTCATGTCATAGTAGAAAATAAAAGTACCACATCACTTGGTATATATGGAACAATTAGTAAACATGGTAGGCAATCAATTGATGGCGACTTAACGGGATTAAATTTGACTTTGTAGTAAAGTTTTTAGTAGATAAGGATTATGTGTTACAGTAGTTCTCCTTGATGATTATAATAATATTTGACCAAAATCTTGTGGAGGATCGTTATGTAGGAGGCGGATCATGAGACAAATGTCTTTGCCAATGACCACGACTGATCTCTCTGAATAGCTAGAGAGATTAGCAAAATTTGTTTTAATTTAATTGTTGATCTAGAACCTAATTATGATCTAATTGTTATGTGATTTTCTCCTCGCTCATAAATCTCAAACTTAGATGAATAGTGGATCACAAACGGTCTATTTGAGAAATAATAATTATCTTCATATTATTACATTGTTAAGGTATCCGATAAAGGTCTAAATATGATCTTATACTTTTTAATACACGTTTCGTTATGATTGCTAACAAATATTATAATCAATTACAATATTATGTTAACGAACGGATCACTTATGAAGTAGTATGTGTAATGTACAATAGTAGTGTGTGTAATGTACAATACATGTTCACACATGAATCAGATAAAGCTTAGCAGAGGTCATATATGCACTTTTTATTTTATACTATGTCAATTTGACCACAGGAATAGCTAAAAAGGTGTCGGATCACATAACAGCTTGCAATTTGACTAGCATGCATGCTCCTCAAGAACCAGATTTAGGGGCAACGTGGCAAAATCTCGAGGCTGACCTCATCACAGATTTACCACTTAATAACTTAATTACTTAATTACACACGCTATTACGCTAATGAACGTACCTACGTGTCATTTATATCATTCACATGCAGAATTTTTAACTATATAATACATACGCGACATTGTCAATATCGAAGAAAGTTGTACTATATAAGAATTCGAATACTAAATGAGAAAAAATAATCGAGCGATGCTTCTATTGAATTACTTGTCGAAAAATTGGACGAGCTAGTATATCTGAATTAAAAATATTAAATGAAAATAAATAAATAATCAAGTGATATTTTTTAGATAACCAGTTTTCAGTTTATACGCAGATCAACTAATGACCTCCCGATTAAGAGTAATGTTAAGGAATCCAAAATTTGTACAAAAATAATTATAAAATAACGTGACATGATAAGTGTCAAAATTTAATTCGTGGTCGCATATAAATACACGCGGGATCCCATATTATTATGAAGAAAATTATCATCTATAAAATATTTGAAAATTTTTTTTATAATAATATTTGATGTCTCTAGCATTTTTCCCCGATTACAGCGGTGCATGCACCTAAAATTGAAGACAAGATCTTGGGATGTTAACACTCTAAAATCTCGACCTCAATTTATAAAAAGTTGGACGATTTTTTTCCAAATAATTAAGGTTCGGAGGTACTTAAGATTTCACAAAAATGTACAAATATAACAAAATACTTAGCACAACAATAGTTTATGTAAAGTGCCCGTCTGGACGATCTGAAAATAAGTAATTTATGACTTAAATCGAATAAGTGGCTGATAAGTGATAAGTTGATAAATGCTTATAAGTTATACAAGTGTTTGGATAATTTAATTTATAAATTTGATTTTTTTTATTTAAAGAACTAAAATAAATTATTTTTAAATATAATTATCTTAATTCCTATATTTTAAGTTTAATTAGCATTTAAAAAAATATATTTTAAAACTAAAATTAATGAAAAAATGAAAAATAAAAATAAGTTAAGAAAAAGTAGGTTGTTACTAACATTCAACATAAAGCTTATACGTTGTAAATTCAACTTATAAATTGGGTTGACAAACACTCGTCAATAAGCTGTTACGAATTTATAAGCCAATAAGTTGACTTATAAGATTTGCCGAACACACCCGCAATATGAAAATGATGTATAAGCACTTTATGTATTTATACATATCTTGTCTTGGTTAAAATTCAACTCTAGGTATTATGCTATGTATGTATATATATAGGTAGATTTCTTCCAACAGAAGCTCCTCAATGTCTCGAATCCGACCAAATTAGTTGTACTTAATGTCCAAAAAGTGGCCATTATAACATGAAAATGAAACTTAACCTTGTAGAGTTGATATTGATGAAAGCCCCACGTAAACAACTAAAGGAAACTATGTTTTGTTGATTTGATGATAATAAACTTTTCAATAGAAACAACTTAAACAAGCAAAGCAAAGATTTTTTTCTTTATAATTGGTAGTGGATCCAACTACCTATACCGACCAACAAGTCCAAATTTTATTACTATTTTGTGTTACCAAGCCATCCATATAGTGCCACCTTTCACAAAATATATAATCACATTTTATTTGACTAATCTAATGTTTTATCTACTATTCCAAGTAGTATTATGAACCTCATTTTAATTAATTGTTAATTTATTATTCTCCTTCCATACCAATTTACTTGTTCAATTTAATTATTCTACGTATTTTAAGGTGTATTGACTATAAATTTTCGTCAATTATTTTTTTAAATTTTCTTTTGTAAATAAAAATTTAAAATTCAAACTTTGATTCACATAAAGAACATTTGAAAAATAGTAAACAAAACTACGCGGTCAATATACCTGAAAATACGCGAATAAAAGTCAAATGTAGAAGTAATTTAAGAAGGAGGGATACAAAGTGAAACGCGCAGTAAAGGAGAGGAGAGAGAGGCCGGCGCCAAATATAGATTGACTTTCTAAATGTTTCCAACTCTTGCTCTATAAATAGAAGGAATCAACTTCTCGTTTGGACCTACAAATTGATTCAGCTTCTCTGTTGCAAACTAAAAGCTCATCTTTGTTTTATACATTAATTTCGAGTCAATCTTTAATCAAGTAGCTAAGTAACAACAGAATGGGAAGAGCTCCTTGTTGTGATAAGAATGGACTGAAGAAAGGTCCTTGGACTCAAGAGGAGGATTCGAAACTCATGCAGTATATTGAAGCTCATGGACCTGGAAACTGGAGAACCCTCCCCAAGAATGCAGGTAAACTGTCCACAGACATACTGTCGAGTAACCATTTCATCTAAAACCTTAAGGTGTTAGAAGAAGGTCTTACTGGATCTTTATATTATATTCAAGCACACAGGCATCTTTCTCGTTCGAGAGTTTGAGAACATTTGCTAATGGTGTTTTATATTTTTGATTACAGGGCTTCAGAGATGTGGGAAGAGTTGTCGTCTTCGATGGACAAACTACTTGAGGCCTGATATCAAGAGAGGTAGATTCTCTTTTGAAGAAGAAGAGACTATAATCCAACTCCACAGTGTTCTGGGAAACAAGTAAGTTTTGTTTATTGATCACTTAGATTATTCTTAATTAATTACACACTTACACTACTAGCTATAAGTTGACCTGGTACAAATTATTAAACCCCTAACTAACATCAATTTGCATTAGAAAAACATAGCTCTTACGTAAAAGAGAGTGGAGTTGAGTTGAGTGACCAAATATTTCAACCACTATTTTTCCAAAAAACAGACATTTCAACTACTAATTCTAACGAATCAACCTGTAATGCAACTTATTAGGTGGTCTGCAATTGCTGGTCGTTTACCGGGAAGGACTGACAATGAAATCAAGAACTACTGGAACACACATATCCGAAAAAGGCTCCTTGATATGGGGCTGGATCCTGTCACTCATGCTCCTCGTCTCGATTTTCTCAACCTATCGACAATTCTGGGATCTGCACAGCTTAATGTTGCGAATTTGCTAGGCCTTCAAAACATGGTGAATCCGGAACTAGTGTTAAGCCTTGCAAATCTTTTGTCGTCGAATCATAATCAGAACCTACAAGTACTGAACCAATCCAACCTGTTACAAAATCCTATGAACGACATGAGTTCGATTATTAATCAAGCACAGCTAATGGACCAGAACTTGGTTAATTACCAAAATATGGACCAAACTATTCAAACTCCTGTGGTGCAACAAAATTACGGACATTACGGTAATGATGATCAAGCTAGAAGAAATATTGCGTCTGAGATTGTGATGCCGCAGATGATAAATGGTAGCCAGGGATTCGAATTTGATTCGGTATTATCGAATACGAATACGCCTTTATCGAGCTCCGTTCCTACACCACTGAATTCATCATCCACATTTGTTAACGGCAGTAGTACGGAGGATGAGAGGGATAGCTTCTGCAGCAACATGTTCAAGTTTGAAATTCCTGAGAGTTTGAATTTCGATGATTTTATGTAATATACACTGCACTCTTTCTTTCTTTTTTGTTTCGACTTATTCATATTAATCTTTTACTTGTATACTGTGGCTTTGATTCATTTTTCATTACTTTTAATAGCGGCTGAATATTTTTTATATTGTAACCGAAAATCATAGCTATAGTTGTATGTAGGTGTATGAACAATAACAGGTTGTGCTCCATGCTAAACATGTTTGTGATCTTCAATTCCTCTTTTTGTAATTTCATTTTACTATTAATATATGTAAAACATGATTCTAAAAATTTCCGATTTTATCGAGCCAGTATTGTAAAAAGCGGGAATCGAACTTAATCGGTGGAGACACTGTCCATGGATCACTACAAGAAATCTGGCCATTTAGGACGGTTTTTGAACTGAAATCGTCGTAATTGAGCCATTAACGACGAAAAAAATCGTCGTTTTTGGTCGAGTTGTAAGTTTATTTTTTCGTCACAAGATAAAATTGCGTCGTAAGTTAGTGAACGTGGGCCCACATTAACAATTTAATAATCCGATGGAAAAACGGCCAGTTTAAATATTTTGGGACCCACCTTTAATAAATTACTAAAACAATACAATGAACAATTAGGTCGTTACTTTTTTCCGTCGTAAGTTGGGCGCACATTTTTTTCCGCCGTAATTGACGTATTTTGTTGTAGTGGATTAATCGGTAATCGGGATTAATCGGAATGATTAATCGGGTCGATAATCGGAACTAATTTAATATTATTTTTATTTATAAACAATAATACATGTTATTATTTTTACTATTTGACTATACATATGTAATTAATATATATATATATATATATTTATACTAATAAACTTAAATATGTAATATTATTAAAGTAAATAGAATTCAGAAGATTAACTTATCAATTAAGATAAATTTGAGATGAAAATCTAAGAAGGTTTATTATATAACCAATTAAAATAATAATTATGTATACGAGAATAACATTTTTCTTAAATTTTCTAGAAATTATTATTACTCTTAATTTTTTATAATTATTTAAATTTTTTATCAATGAGAGTGATTTTTGACCGATTAATCTGATTCTTTCCGATTTTTGACTGATTAAAAAAATCTATTTTGACTCGATTTTTGCTTAATCAGTTCTATTTTCTACCAAACAACGATTAATCACCAATTAATCCCGATTAATCGCCAATTTTTTAGAACATTGTATGTAGGTGATCAGAATTCTGAGTTTCAATTAATCCCTATATATTCTTCTTGATTGGTATATTGAAAATAAATTATTCGATATAAAATAAATTTTAAATTTAATTTAAATAACTATTAATTATGTAATATGATATATATATATTAATTTTTAAATTACTAATAAAAATAGGGTTTTAAATTAAATATAATTAAAATATTAAAATATATTTGATTTTTCCTCCGCTTAATCATTCCAATTAATCTCCGATTTTTTGATTAATCCTAAATCGGTACGTCCATTGACCTCTTCCGATTAACAATTTTTATAATATTGATGTAGAACCATATTTCCTTAGTATTCCTTAGTGTATGCTACTAATATGCAATACAACTGCTCTGAAAAAAAAAACTGATTTGAAAATAATATATTTTCTAAAATTTGTGAAAATATACCTGCATTAAAGTAGAACCGGCCCACAATAGTGCGTAACAGACTTGATATTTCTAGTTGATGTCGAGCTAAATTCCGTTTTTGTTTTGGCCTTCTGGCCGCACAAGGGGTAACATCTACACAAGAAAAACAATCATGAAATAAATATGAAAAATTAGTAAACTATAGCTATTTCAATAATTACTTCATTTTCTGCAATTATTTTAACTAGTTTCAACCTAAAGTCAGGTACAATTACTTTTTAAATAATAATATAAGTTTCTGGATTGGGTATTCATTTAACATCTTAAAATTTTATAACGATTGATTCCTTAACATGATAACACGATTCTGCCTCGCAGAGTATCAGGTTTGATCGCAATTACCCTTAATATTTCTCCAAAATTTATCGTGACATTAAAGTAAATAAAGTTTTCTAATATAGACGTCCGTGATGCATTCTTCAATCTAGAAGTAGGTTTTTGAGAAAAAGTTACTAAATTTAGTCTTTTTCTAATACCTTAAACTTTTAAAATAATTAATTTCTTAAAGAGGATCGGTGGTGTGCCCGAAATAATGCGAACTAGGCATGTTGGTCCCCTTGATAAAGTCGTTAATTCTCAGATGCAAGATGCAGAGTTATCAATAAATGTTTACACGACGGAGGGAAGCTAATCGCTTTTAACTAAAAAAAAATCAACTATTTAATCGATTTTTAACGATTCCGCTAATTATACCAAATAATACAATACAAACAAATGTCTCTAAACTCGAAACATACTTTCAAAATTATTGGTGCAAGTAACTGCTCCGTGGTCTTGACTTTGCCGAGAACTTTTTAAATATTTAAATGATTTGTCTGGTGTGTACCCGTGAACACATGCTAAATACTGAATTTTATAATTTTATGTCTAGTGTGAATGCAGGGTCCACAACTATTAAGAAGTGTTAGCCAATCAAAACAATCTAAATTTATAAAAGTTTGTGTTTATTGTGTACAAAAAATCGATACTTAAAAGCTTTAGCGAAATAATGATATATCATTTTTTCTATTAGTTGTCAATAAATACATAATAATTACAAAAATTTAAAAAATTAAAATATTTTGATTAATTATATATACTATATATAATAATGAACCCCTGTATTTAAAACAAATATATCAATTAATGTAGACTAAAATTATTAATTTATACACTTATTATGTGCTCAGAGGGTTAAAAAATTTAAAAAATCCGAAAAATTCAAAAAATTTGATATATTAATTAAAAAGAATATGTACGGTATCTATTAATGTAATCAAATGATGTTTCAACGCATGGGGGGTGCTTTATATCGGCTGTTTGGGGAAATGAGCATACTAGTAGTTAATTATAAATTGTAGGTTTTCGAATGCGTGACCATTTTTAAGCAACAAGGTCCCTGAACTGTAGTTGTCTATAACACAAATACAATGATGATGTTATGTGTATGCGAGGCATGGCGTGGAACATAAAGTCATCATGTGATTGCTATTGTTTTTATTTCTCTTTTCTCAATTATGTGAGGTGTACTTTAGTTAATTACAAGAGGTAATAATATTATACTCTCCAAGTCCCACTCATTTTTCACTGCATTTCTTATTCTGTCTGTTCGTCAACCGTTGTTCGGTTAATATAATAATTTGGTGTCAATTATGTTAAATAATTCAAAAACTAAGTGATAACTCCTGATGGCGGGGTTGCTCCTTCGACGGCGTCCTGAATCCTTCGCCGCTGTAGATGTGTAGCTGTAGTTGGGTTCCTACAAAACAATACCGGAAGGGGGGTTGGAGTCCCACGGCGCCTTCGGCGTGAGAGTGAGAACTAGCTTCTTAGGAAGATGAAGATGAATATGAATGCAGGGTGGTTGTGTGTGTTTGAGTGTGAAAGAATGATTAACCCCAAAACCTCACCTTTTTGGGCTATTTATAGCCCAAGGGTAGAGTTTTGGGGTTGGTACATTTGAATCGTAGCCATTGGTTCTGGGAGCAGAGGACACCTGGCGGGAGTGGATGCTTTACACGTGTCAGCGCGGGACTGGTCGAGGAATGTTCTGAGGATCCTCTGACACGTGCCCTGATTATTCCCATGATTTATGTGTGACAGTTGTCCCCGTCACGTGCTGGGGCCAACGTCTCACGTGCTGGGGTTTATCAGGGTTCTGCTTGCGGGACTGAGCTAGTTAGGAGTGGTGCTGCGCGGGACTACTCCTCCCCGGAGCCGCGTGTCGGGAGCGATATGGAGTTAGGAGCGTAGGAGTAGGCCTCCCAGGAGCTGTATGAAGTTAGGAGCTTAGGAGTAGGCCTCCCAGGAGCTGTACGGAGTTAGACGCTTAGGAGTGGGCCTACCAGGAGCTGTATGTACTATCACTAAGTTACAGTAAAACCTCAATAAATTAATAACCTCGTTAAATTAATAATTTCTTGTAACCCCGAGTCGGGCCCTTTATGCTAAATTAATAATTCGCTAAATTTATAAGATAATATTTTTTATTCATGCATATAAGTCACATGCAATATATATAAATTAATAATTGCATATTACATCAAAATTATAGATTTCTAGGATGCATTTTTATAGTAAGTCTCAATTGTAACCTTTTTCTTTTTAAAACTGATGTTGCCTTTTACTTCATCTTGCATTATGGAGCTCTGACGTACTATGTTCATATTACAGGAGTAAACTACGTAATGTAATTGTTGCTCTAAGATCTTTTCGTGAGATTGGCTGTAACTATGTACTATCATCTTCATCAACTTCATCTTCCTTCTTATTTCTCAAGACACTGTTAATAATTTGTTCATCATCCAACAATTTACTTAAATTCATAAATATTTCTTAATGTTATTTTAAGTATTTAATAGATGAAAATAAACTATTATTCTGAGAATTGTATATGTTATAAAATTTTAAATAATATATCTCGATAAATTAATAAATTATTAATATATTGATAAATTAATAAATTATTAATTTATCGATATATTAATTTTTCGATTAATTAATAATTTTTCATGATCGCAAAGGTATTAATTTATCGAGATTTTACTATATTTTTTGATAAGTATTAGTTTGCGTAATGAGAAATGCTAGGTTTTTTTTTAAAAAAAAAATCAAAAGTTTCCCCAAATATTGATATGTCATATAATCGATAACAATCTTTTTAAAAATAGATAGCAATTTTTCTAAAAATATTATAAAATTCGACGTGTATAAATATGCACACACAAATTAAACCGGTCAGGTATTAGCCAAGTCAATCACAACTCACAAGTAAAATACTTAAATAGTTGCAGATTATTTCAGTTAACATAGATATTACGTGATTATGTTTTGAAAATGAAAATTATGATGATGTAATTATGAAGTACAGTATAAAGCAGTATAAGTATAAGGATCAATAATCAATTACTAACTGAGCTTACACAACTTCGTACAGGCGACAGATATCAAATAAAGTACAAAAGTGAAAAGAGGTCGGCGATTAAAATATTATATATCCTACTTTCTTTACATGAACATTTTTCTATTTATTTTCAATTCTATATCTTAAATTGCTAAATAACTGAACTATTCAAATTAAATACTTAGCCAAACCCTTAAGAACTCCCGTCCCTTTGGAATGCATTACAAATATGCATTATAATAAAAAGGTAATCAAGAAGGAGAATGTTAAAAATCTCAAATTAGTTCCAAACACAAATCCTAAATGCTACTCCCTGTCCCATTACCGATCAATATTTAATGTATAAAATTAGTGTTGTGGAAGAAAATAGTGGAAGTGAGTGGATGTAGTCAATTTTTATATTATAATTTTTTTACTATTTTTATTAAGTATTGAAATGTACAGAATTGAATGGGCGGGGAATACCATAATAGAAGATATTACAATATAACTAATAATAATGGACCTCATCTAAAAAATAAAATAAAATAAGAAATAAGAAATATCTCTATATTTACATAAATTTATGAAGAGAACAACTCAAGTTGTCTAGTTATCAAAGGCACCGGAACTTATCTAAGGTGTATCATAAAAATATCTCCAATAATCTCTTTATTTTAACTATTAACTTAAAATATAAATAATAGAGTAAAAATGCAACTCTAAAATTTTTTAGTGGCTTACTAAAATAATCTCTACACCTTCTTATTTAATTTTAATTATTAACAATATATAAGGAGTGAGTTTTAATAATTATTATCGAAAACGAAACTACATTATTTAGGTAGGAACTAATATTTTTTATAATTTTTAAAGATTAAACTAGTATTCTCTCCGTCCCGGTCATTTGTATACAAATGGTTTGGGCACGGAGGACAAGAAACATGATAAAAAAATGTTACTTTTGTTAAGATAGTGGGATGAGAGAGAAAGAAAAAAATGTAATTTAATGAAAAAAAGTATAAAGTTGGTTAAAGTGGTGGGAACATTCAATATTTAATGAATAAATTGAGTGTAGTTGATTTTTATATTATAAATTTTTTACCATTTTTGGTAAGTTTGAAATGTATAAAATTGAATGGGACATTAAAAAAGGAAAGTATATAAAATAAATGAGACAGGGGGATTAGTAGCTAATTTTTTTATAATTTTTAAAGAGTGAGCTAGTAGCATGTTGGAGACCCATAAACTTGGTACACCTGACCTTACTTGAAAATATACAATTATTTATTTGGAATAATTACAGTATATTATTCAAACTAGATTGCCTAATGCATGATTACTAAAAACACAGAAGTTCCAATTGTGTTTAAGGGGTTAAACAGGGCAGAATTAGCTATTAAACCCCCTTGTATTGTGATTCTCAAGAGTAGGTATATGTTGTTGGCATGTGCTAAGTAAGGTTGCTAATCTTAAAACAGAAATGGGACCTTGATCATATGTATTTTAGCCTCTAAAGTATAACATGTCAGAACTCATTCTTCAATAAATTATTCAATTATGTCAAAAGTTGGAATTGTTGGGGCCTTTTTTTAGCTTAATTTCTGACTAGTCTATATTTTCTTTAGGTGTCAAATGTAGACTTGTTACTTATTTTTTCATCAATTTAGCCTCGCACAGTGGAGATGCATGCAGGTAATGAGTAATTGACAACTGTTTTTACCATATACCCTTTTGATGAATGATGTGAAAAAATTGACAGCCAAGCATAGAGTTAATTTGATCTTTGCCAACTAACTCAATTAGACAATTTCATTATGTTTTCTAAAAATATGTGGGTGACCGAAGTGTTACAGAATTCGAAAATCGGAACTAATCGGTTGAACTACCGATTTATGATTTATCGGATGATTTTTAAAAAATCGGATGATTAATCGGCGATTTATCGGAAATCGGTTAAATCAGATAAATATTTTGACCGATTTTTGAGCGGTTTATCGGCGATTTTTGAAAAATCGACCGATTTCTATAACAGAGGGTGAGCGGATCAAACCCGAGATAATTGATTCATTTAAAATCTTTATAATGTCGTTCGATCAAGAGATAATTGTTTCTAGTATATTCTTACTCAATCTATTTAGCATGATAACTTATAAATACATGTTCAGAGCATCTTGAATAAGAGGTGATCAAGTAAATAGGAGACCTTATTGGTAAATTTTAAATTTACCATGGTGTTTGGACAAGTGCAAGTAGATGCTCAGCTTCTAAAACAGCTGCTGAGCTGCAGTAGCAATTAAGCATACATGACCATTTTATACCTTTGAACAAGCATCTTTTGCACGTGACGTTGGAGTAACCATTCTTGATTTATTACCTTAATTAACAAATAACAACCCCCCCTTTAGCCATTCTTGTTTTATATACATAACCTCACCACTTAGCACAAAGATCTTGCAACACGGACATGATATTATATTTTAGAGTAATGTCAGAATTACCAAATTACGTATCAAAATTTATTCGCAAAAAATTTATTCACAAATGACGTAATGTTGATAATTTGTCAACTTGGAATGCAGGGGTTTATTATTATTAATTATATTGTAGCTAATCGGTCTGTGACACGTGTTATTTGAGATCGGTTTTGGATATGAATTCGGGACCTTTAATGTTTTCCTATATTTTATGTTCAAATTAATCAAATCTCAATTATAAAACCAAGTGAGAAGTTTCAAAGTCTACTGCAAAAGCCTACCTAATGTTGGTTTGTCTTATACAAGACAATCTGATATTTGTATGGATAATGGAAGTGTTCCGGAAATTCAATGAATAGATCCAGCCTAAGCTTTGCCTCCTGCCATACATATACTACTCCTTTGGGCATCACTTCAAGATGCAGATTTTTGTAAAGTTTTGGAGGCTCTCTTTGTAAGAACAATTGTAATATTATAATACTCATTTTTACAGCAATCTCTGTGCTTAATTAACTTGTCAATTTGGCTTCCCAAAAAAAGATATGAATAGAGAGAAGACTGAGCCCTGATAAGGAGTGAAGTTGAAGTCATGAGTCAGGACTCATTTATCTTTATCTCACTGACAGTAACTTTGTGCAGTTAAAAGTACTTTGATGCTCTAAAGAATTTTGCACCTTTTCTCTTTTGTTATGAAGAATATTGTACAACTACTATATTACACTCCAGTCCCCATGAAATTTTAACTCGGTTAACGAAAACAAAATCATAATTCCGTTTCTACCGAAACTCATTCTTATTCTTATGAATCGGATTTAAGTCTCATGATTCAAACGACACCACTGCACAGTAAAATTATTACTACATATAGTTAAAACTCTTTAAAGTAATAGGGTCAGAACCAAGAAAAAATATTAGTTTAGTGAGTTTATTAATTTACCGGGAGTAAAAATACACTGTGTCCATTATGTTGGAACCGGAGAAAAAAATTATTTCAATGAAATTATTACTTTATCGAGGTTTAACTGTATTCCATATTCAGTTGATTCTTGTAAGTTAATAGTATTTCATATTTTCATGCAAACTGCAATAAATTAAAAATGGGGGCAAATATACATGTCTCAGGCTCTCAGCTGTATACATTATGTGTAATGCACCCTACCTTTTGATCTTCTCACTTGTCATGGATAAGTACTTCTACTAGTCCCCCTGTCCAAGCCAAAGTCAAAACCATTTCTTCTCTTCTCAACAAACCCTCTCAAACAATGGATTTTTCAGTACAACTGCCTAGTGCTAATTCTCAGTTTATCAGATTTGACACTTCTCTTTTTGAGATGGAGTCTCAGATGCAAATCACGGAACCAAACAACACCTGCATTTCTGTATGTAATAACAGTAATCACCGTGAAACTATCTCTTTAATCTTGCAGTTATGTCACAAGTTCGATCCTATGTTATCTTATCTTGCCATTGATTATCTCCACCGCTTCATTTCTACACAACCCATTCTTGCTCAGGTAACTTGTCTACAGTAATAATGTATGTAGTACATTTGATGGACTACGTTATAGTTTGACTGTTTTGAAATCCTGGTTCCGCGACTAAATATGTGTGTGCATGTATATTGTTTATGTAGGATGGGAAACCATGGATGTTGAGGCTACTTGCAGTTTCTTGTGTTTCCTTAGCTCTAAAGATGAGGAAAACAGAATTCAACCTCGATTGTATACAGGTGAGAAATATGGAATTAAACCAAACATATCCGGTATATCCCGTGTACGCGTGTGCGCGGAACTACGCAATATATTGATCTTAAATTCTGTTTGTTTGATGTGTAGCATGAGGGTGGTTTAATGTTTGACAAACAAAGCGTCCGGCGTATGGAGTTGTTGATATTGGGAGGTCTTAATTGGCGAATGCGTACTTTAACTCCTTTCTCTTTTCTCTCTTTTTTTCTTTCGTTTTTTCAACTTAAAGACCCGCCATTGACTGAAGCTCTTCAAGCTCGTGCCACACAGATCATCTTCGACTCTCAACATGGTATACTTTTACTTTTTTCGACATTTAGTGAAATATTTAATTTTACATGTTTGTGCCATGACACTTTTGGGAGAACCATATTTTTGGATCGAAAAGTGGTTCAATACGATTTTGATCGTTATAACAGTACTAAATGTTCGTATACAACTTAAATTCTTAAAACCGCGAGATGAATGATATATGATGTACTTGGACTGGTTCACTACGATATTTGATCGTTATGACAGTACTAAATGTTGGTACACAACTTAAATTCTTAAAACCGCGAGATGAATGATATATGACTTACTTGGAGTAAGTTAATGGGTCATGTGAAAACTTACAATAGCTCTGTTTTGTTGTGTCAATGTAACAGAAACGAAGATTCTTGAATTCAGGCCATCGATAGTTGCAGCATCAGCTCTACTCTCTGCTTGCCATGAGCTATTTCCCTTACAATTTTCATCCTTTAAAGACTCTATATCAACTTGTTCTTATGTAAATAAGGTGTGACTATTTGATCTTTTATGTGATGACACTTGACAGCAATCAAATTTACGACATTTTAAATAATTACTTTATATTATGATTCAGGCAAAATTATCAGAATGCAACGACTTAATGGAAGAAATGGCGACGCAAAGCTATGAATCAATGTTGGACATGGTCTCGAGTTCAAACACGAATGCTGCTGTCAATGTGCTAGACCGGGACTGGTCTAGCTCTAGCTCCGACTGCAGCATTGCTCTTGTTAGCGACACAACGATTGACACAGAAGCCCGGGGTGACTTTAAGCGACAAAAGATTAGTTTTAGAAGCGATGAAACGTTTCAGCTTTCTCACATTCAGCACTACTTATGAACAACCAAATGTTTATCGAGCTAAATAACAATCACATGGAGATCCTATCGAAAGCCACAGCTACGGATGGAGCTGTTAACTAAGGAAATTTTGTAAAAAGAAGAGTTTAATTTAAATCAAGACTAATGATAATGTAGCAGGATGCTTAAATGTACTGGCTCGGTTCATGATTAATAGTCACTTTGGTTTCTTGCACGTATTTTAGAAGAGAAATGTGTAAAATATTACGCGAACCACGTTAAGAGAACGGATCACACAGTGTATCTGGTAAGTATCAGTTTAAGAGATGATCTGCATTAACACATGATACACATTGACATTATTAAGCCTGTACTGCAATCTAATATGATTTTCGAGAAGTTAACAACTTGGGAAAGCATTGTAGGTATCGTTAAAAGCAGAATCTGATGTTTTGAAACCGAATTCTAGCCTAATTCTTCGAATGATTTGATTTCGAGTAATTTAATCAATGTAGTTTTACGGTTAAAAATAAAGAAAAGAACATGGAAATGATTGAGAGCTGTTGTAGGATCTTTGTCAAAGAGAATTGATGTTCATAGTCCTTGGCCTGAAAAAATGCAGCACATTAATTGAATTCATGTAGTATCTTATTTGTATTTTTGTCTTATGGAGTAAAAATAAGTAAAGTGTCTCCTTCACAGCCTCACTTGTGTAGTTCAGTAGTTGTGTACCAGCTCAATGTTTAAAGTCATCCTCATAAATATTTACAGGTTCATATATATAGGCACCAGCAAGAATGTTTACTGTTCTGCTCCCTGCAATTTGTACAAGAATGCTCAATAATTTACTGAAGAATCGAATCCAAAGACAACGGTAAAGAATCACAAGGATGCGTTAATCTTTAACTATAACATAATGGCCTATACGTTGAATAGCATAAGATCACGTTGTACCCTACTCTAACACCTAAGGGTTTTAGAAGGACTGGCTACTAAACGGAATGTGTCCTTGTTCCCGAGAAATGTTTTTTAAGTTGATGAAAATCATATTACTAGTTTATATTGGTTCAAATTCTAGATTTGTGTAACTGGTTTGATTAAATCAGACAGAGTTTAGAGTGGTGCAGTTGATACATGATATCAAGGAGAAGCATCAGATGGTCCCTATATCTGCTGAAGACATGTCTCAATCCAACAAATCTTGCCACGCCAATGAGATCTCTGTATTAATACAGAACTGGACCACTGTATTAGAATTTAGAGGTTGAATTACCCCTCTTAAATCTAAGATAGATGCATAATTACTGTGCATCTGCAAAAGTAACTTTTGTCACTCCCACTAATAGCAGCAGATGAGGATACTCACTCTTTACATTGTTGTTGCCTTGGTCATTGATGAATATATTCCAGTTCTTGCTTTTTTCAGGGAGACCAAGATTTTTTCAGTAGTCAAAAGATTTCAATATTTTACTAGTCCGAAAGTAGTCGCACCCTAACGAGCCCGAAATCGGAGTTAGTCCGTTCGCAGGCCTTCGTAGCCAAGCTTAATATGCTTAGATTTGCTCGGTTTGTTAACGAGCATAGTCATCGACAAAATGTGTGTAAAACTGTAATTAGTTTTGTGAACGTTCAACTGGAGTGCCAAGTGCACTTGATTCCCGTTTGCTCGGTTCAATACCGAGCAGAAATCATCGACAAAATGGGTGTAAAACTATAAATAGTTTCGTTTCGTGACCGTTCATCAAAATTGGAGTACCAAGTGCACTTGATTCCCATCGTCCATCCACCACTAAACCAAATAACTATAACATAATTCATAATGTAATCAAGACTGGCTTTTAAAATCTTTTGGTTTTGGAAGAGTTATTAGTGTGTTGGTCTAATTGATGGTGGTCAAGATGGGTAAGTAAAGAATTAAAGTGATGAGTTGACAAGAAAACAAACATTTTCCGGAAGGTCCTTTCCAAATAATGGTAGGATTGTACACCAAGGATGTATGCAAGAAGTACATTACCCACAATTATTAATTTTACATGCAAAACGTTGGCCCTGATAACATGGTGCAATTCATTTTCTTCTCCATATGGAAAGAGTGTAGATAAAGAGAGGGCCAATTTTCAATAAATGTTTGTTTTTTGATTACTGTATAGTCTGTCATTTTTGGACTTTTGCTTTCAAGGACACTGCAACAAGCACAGACATAGAGTCTGTGTGTGTGTGAGAGAGAGATTGTAATTTGTGTATAATTGTTTTGATCGAGTTGCTAGTAGTAGTTTCTACTTCTGCAGGCCTGCAGCTATATGCTCCTCAGATGGTTAAGTACTTTGGCGCCCTTTTCCTTAGCATTATTTACTGCCAATTTGACATCTACCTATCAATTTTAAAAAAAATTACATATAGTTTATTCATTTAACAAAGGAGCCCGGTTTCTTGTAACATATCGAATCAAAACCATTGGATCAACCGTCCAACGACTTAGAAACCATAAGTTACAAAAAACGTCTCTATGATTGTCGGGGATTATGTTACTCGCAGTCTTCATTTTACCTTCGAGTATCCGATACGTCTTCATTTTATCTTCGAGTACCCGTATCGGATACTCGATTCTCGGACTTGCACACTCTGACTTGGAAACTTATATTAAGTCAAAACTAGATATATTTTTTTAAAAAATTTCGAGTCTCATACTTGGACACGTGTTCATATTGGACACTTATAACTGAATCCGAGTAACACAGATGGAATCAACAAAATAGGATATCAATTTTTAATAATTGTTGCTAGGGAAAAGAAAAGATATACAAGGTACATTATTTTGCATGATCAACTAGTGGTATGAGACACGTTCTAACGTCATAACTACAAGAAGATATATGTGACAATCCGAGTCAAATTCCGAACCTTAATTGAAATCGAGTCTAATCCCAATTCTTAATAGAATGTAGTAGAGCGGCCTAGATGTGACTGTATTACTAGTTTACTACACATCCTCCAATTGTTCAAGAAGTATCACAATCTATAACAGTAAAATCTGTAAAATTATAGCACTCATCAAACTAACGGAACACTTGGTAGTTTTGAAGAGAATTACAGTGAGGAGTGAAAAAAAGAGACAGTTGCATTAAAAGAAGCTGTTTCTAGTGACGTTGGGAGACCAAAACATGCATTGATAGTACAAATCTGTGGCTCTGGATGTAACTCTGGATCACATGCAGCAGGGGCTAAGCAAACCAGAACGTACGAACAAAGGCATTAATACAAAGCACTGAAATTGGGAAAAACATATATGAAATTATGCAGAAACATGGTTCTAAAAAGCGGAAATCGGCATTTTTCGGTAGAGCAACCTTCCGGTGATTAATCGGAGCATTAATTGGATATGTTTAATAAAATATAAAAATAATTAATTTATTACATTAAATATATTAATTTAAGAAAATAGTGCAGTAATTGATCGGATTATAAAATTGAATAGGTAGAATATATTAAAATAATTTATCAGGTGATTAATCGGTAAAATCGGTGATTTTTAGAACATAGCGCAGAAATTAGCGCAGAAATTTGCAGAAGGAATTTAGTAGGGAGGGGGTAGAGGGAGTGGGATCACACTAGCTTTTACCATTCACTGCCAAAGGGTCACATGAATTTACAAAGTCTCATCAATGCGTTTTGGCTGTCTCTCTAGCTTTTACATCCTCTGTGTTTCTTGTTCTCTCCTAATTATTTTGGTGCATGTCTCTCCTAGTCTTGTACCATTATCCATATAGACCATGATAACAACCTTGTTACTTCGTGTACCTCAGAAACTACCGCTTGCAATATTAAAGTTCGAATTTGTCTCGTTTAGCTAATCTTGTGAGATTATTTATCTCGTTCACGTTATAGCGATTAAATGACTAGGACACATAATATATTTTATTTCTGTTACTGTATCAGGAATGATAAGTTCGATTCTTATATCTACCCAAAATATTTTGGTGTAGAGTCGCGGTATCTCCCTCACTTTCTTTACGGTATGTCGAGAGTTCGAAGAGAAATATTACGTTCACGGAGAGGGATACAGAATGAGTTGACAATATGATTACATAGATTCTTAATCCTTTTCTGTGAACTTAGCATTTCTGGAGTTCGAAACTTGTCAAGAACAAGACGTGCCTGCGAGAGTGTGTAAATGGAAAAAAAAATCCTGTATCTGATTATAACATCAATATTGTAGGTAAGAGTTTCAGTGAGGTTTTTTACAATCTGTTTTGGCATGTTCAGAGCCCAAAAGAAAAAGGCCGAGTTTCCTCAAAAGTGTGTGCAAGGATGAGTTAAGGCCTTGTTCTCTGTCATGGGCTGCTTATAAATGAATTTATTTGTTATGTATTTCATCCTCACCAGTATGTGATATATAGTCCACTTCCTAATTCTTCAATGTACTCCTAACTTCTGTACTTATGAATTCTGATTAAGAAATAAACAGCTCATGCTAGTATTAACAGCTTAACACACATGAACCGTGTATTAACACTTAACAGTTGGCGATCTAGTGGCATTGGGCATGTTGTAGATTATCTGAGATCACTGATTTACAATTATTTATCGCGATTTAACATCTTAATAAGTTATTCCCCACATCCTAGACCGCATCAAATATCAGGCTATTACACGAACTGGAACTGAACTAAAGGCTGTGGTAAATTTACAAGATACAGCTACACCAGATATTAGCTAAGTATTTCTTCAAACATTTGAACTTTCTGCTGCTATGCTCTTCGTCTGAGATGATGTATTTGAGTTCATGCTCTTTGTTTGGGAGGACTGGTTTGAGGATGACTCGGTGAAGAAAACTACCTCCTCCTGATTATCAACAAATACTTGGAGACTTCTCGGGTTTGGGGGCAAGTTCACGTCTGAAATGCCTTCAAGAATTTGAACTATCTGACTCATAGACGGCCTTATACTTTCATCATCCTGAATACACCAACAGGCAACTCTACATAATCTTGTTACTTCTTCTACATCAGCATTCCTGTCCAACTTTGGGTCCAATAGACAAAGAATGTCACCTCCATCGATTGTAACACTTGCAGCCCAGGAAGGAAAGAATGTCACTTTCCCATCTGCACACTGTTCTGTGTTTCGCCTTCCTGATACAAATTCAAATACCATCATTCCATAGCTGTAGACATCAGCCTTTGCTGTCACAGCTACTCCTGATAGCCATTCTGGTGCAAGGTATCCTCTTGTCCCTCTCATGGTCGTCAACACCCTACTAAAATCGTGCCCAACAAGCTTTGCTAGACCAAAATCTGCCACTTTTGGACAGAGCTCCGCATCTAGAAGGATGTTCTCTGGCTTTATATCACAATGTATGATGCACTCCCTGCATTTCTCATGTAGATAAACCAACCCTCTGGCTGTTCCCAGTGCAATTTGGTATCTCGTTTTCCAGTCCATTACTTTATCTCTCTTGTCAGAGAAGATATGGGAGTCCAAGGAGCCATTTGGCATGTAATCATACACTAACAGCTTCTTATTCCCTTCAGAACAAAACCCACGAAGACGAACAAGATTCACATGCTGAATTGTCCCAATTGTGCTGACTTCTGTCCGAAATTGCTTTTCTCCTTGGCTGATGCCTTCCAGTTTTTTCACAGCTATCACAGATGAATCAGGCAATGTTCCCTTGAATACCGAACCAAACCCTCCTCCCCCCAACTTCTCCGAGAAATTCTTTGTTGCAGTCTGCAAATCTCTGTAAACATATGCCATCAGAGCGCCCTCAGCCTTACTAGTTCCAGACATTCTTCTCCGTCTGATAATCACAAACAAAATAATACCTACAAGGATAATTACTATCACTGCTCCAACAACAGCACCAATGACAACCCCCTTATTATCTTTACCATTAGAGACCTCTGGCGCCAGGGAAGAGAGTCTAATATAAACGACTTTCCCATTACTATCATCTGCAGAAAGCTGTTGCAAATTTAAGAGGTCCCCAGTCCAAATTAAACACTTAACACTATCAAACGTATAAGCAGCGCAAGAACAATTACTCAAACAGGTGGATTCACATTCCTCAACACTTCCAGCAGCCGCAGTCTTTGGTTTTGCATTAGCAGGCAACTCCGAATTAGGAGTAGTACTCGTCCACCCCATACTAGCTTGCATTAGAAACTTATCCTTTTTCCCATCACTTCTACTTGTATTTCCACAATTTAATGTTATTTTCCTCTTACATCCACCCGAGTAATCATTCAAATTCCAATCATCTACAGACCTTTTTTCAAAACCAGGCAAACAAGTACAAAAGGGCAAAGAATTCTGACAAGAACCATAAGCCCCACAATATGCATATACTTCACATTGTTGTCTTGGTTGAGACCAAAACAAGTTCCACTGTTTAGTATTCTCCAACCAAGTGAGTTGCTTAACTTGACCAGAATAATCCATAATAAACCTCGATATAATCGTATTATCATAAAGATTATAAGTAAAGTAACTCTCACTCTCATTATTAACATAGCTAAAATTATAAATATAATTTGCTCTCATTTCAGGTACCAAACTAAAAATCTGCCCATTCCAAGGTCCACTAGTCCAATACTGTATTGACCTATTCCACCTAATAATATACTGATTTTCATCAGGATCAAGCTCTAATGAAAACAACCCTGGTGAAGGATCATCCTGATTTTTCCAAGAAGTTAAAAGTTGCTTCTTCTTAGTCCGTTTATCGTACGCAATTTTACCACCTGGTAACCAAGTATGAGATGGATCATTTATACTTCCCCAAAGCACTGATTTTCTCCCATCTCTTAAAACTAAATTTCCATCATCAAGAAGCACAGCTTCTAAATCAGAACCACTAGAATTCACATTTGTGGACCAAACAACATTCTTAAACTCATCAACAAGTACTAAATTACCATTTTCAATCTTGAATTGTGAAGAATACTTATCAGAAACATGCTTTTCTCTATTTGCTATCCAAGCTACAGTTTGAGTAGAAACTTTATTGTACCAAATACCAACATAGTACTTAGAAGATTTACCTGGTTTAAAGAAACCAAGTTTGAAGTTTTCACCTGATGACACAATGGTTTGGTCCCCTGAGATTGATTGGTTTGCAGAGATTGTGTCAGCTCCAAAAGTTGTGCAGATGCTGCTGAAAAAGCAGATTATGAAAAGATACAAGATTGAAAAACATAGCTTTTCTTGGAAATGCATAGCTTTTTCAAGAAAGAGATAAATATATGTTGGAAATGTTTAAGATTGATGACAATATATGTGAACAAGAACAACAGAAGACAAGTCATGGATCTGAAATAGAAGCTATCTCCATGACATAATTAAGTACCACTGCTGAATGCTGATACAAGACTTTGTCTTCATTACAGTCAACATAGACAAATGAACTTACAGTTATATCCTTCACATAAACCTTTTGTAACTAAATTCTTTAGTTCCCAATTCTTATCATAATAAATTTATCTGATTTCATGCAACTAAACAATTTAACCGAATACAAAAAATATGTTGGAATAGCCTCATTTCGCTCTATAAATTCGATTACTTCGGAATTCGGACAATTAATATAAAAAAATATATTAAATTATGGGTTTCTCCTGAAATCTTGATATATTTGAGAAATATATAACTGGATCTTATATTACGGTAAAAAAGAAAAGAAAATATTCTCGTTCGATTAAACTGAGTACCTGCAAAATTAGTTATGGAGGGGGGTAGTAAAGTCATTGAACTCTGTGCAAAAATCAGGTGTGGCTAATTTGCAGCTGGGAGAAATGGTCCACGAGACCACGACCACGAGTTGTATTTGTTTGCATTTTGGAAGAAAAGTCCAGCGTAAGTGCCACTTTTCCACCTTTCACCTTTGTTATTTATTCATGAAGAAAACAATGACAATGGTAAAAGGTGAATTGTTAATGGTTGATTTAGCTGTTAATAAGAGGATTAAAGTCAAGGCTAGTTGTTGGCAAAAAAAAAAATTCAATGCTAGTTTGATCTTTAAATTTATGCACAGTTAGGGCTCATTTATTAAATCTGAACAATATATTCTCAACGATTACAATTTTTGAATGAATAGCTAATCTGAACTGAATATCTGTTTGATGTACTGTATTAAATTTTCTGAATGAAAAAAAATCCATTTTTTACATTAAACTTTATCATTTGTTTATGTAGTGTTTTACCAAATTTAATTTAATTATTTCACGAATATAAATTATTATTACAATTTATAATAAAACAAACATTTTATTTTTAATAATTTAAAGTATATACGCACTATATGGTGATAATAAAATAATTTAATCAGTTAAATTTTTAAAACGAAAAAAGGTTTTTCTTTCAAAAAACAAAAAAAGCTTTAAAAATATTACATTAACAAAATTATATTTATATTGTTAATACTTAATACAATATAAAGGAGGAGTAAAGATGACACATGAGGGAGGAGAGGGGCTTCTGGATGGTTGGTCCTAAATATTTACCAGGAGTGATTCAGAACAAATTTGAGTCGTCCAGTACTTAAATAGTTGAACCAAACAGCCGGAACAAAGAAATAATCACCCATTCAGTTCAATTAGAATGGTTCTCTTGTCAACAAACGGGGCCTTCGTAAATACTTGAGTGAGCAATTTATTTATTTTATGTAATTTCATATCGTGTATTTCTTGTTTTGTGTCATAAATATCTAACCCAAATTCATATACTAAAGATTTGTTACGTTTCGTGTTCGTGTATCTTTATTTCGTGTCGTATTTCGTGTAATTTAATATTACTAATAAAAATAAAGAAAAATATTATATATAATTAAATATATTAATTTTATTACTAGACTTAAGTCAATAAGTCAGAAAAGCTGAAGTGTAGTCAAGTCTTGTGAATTTAAATATGAATTTATTTTGTATCTATTTTTTGTAAATTATTATTTTAAGATATATATATATATATTCATATAATTTTGATAAATTTATTTAAATATTTATTTATTTTGTGTACTTTCGTTTCCTGTCGTATAGCCAAGGTTAAACCCAAAATCAACACTAAATTTATCCATGTACTTTCGTGTTCGTGTACCAAAAATGTCAACCTAAACCCCTAATTTCCGTATCGTTTTCGCGTCGTGTACAAAATTAACGGATCCAGTAGTGACTGTAATTTTAACTGTAATTTTCTGCACATATTTATAAGTGATTTCCATATCGTTTTAGCTGATCCAGTAGTGTCATTTTAACTGTAATTTTCTACACATATTTCTAAGTGATTTGATCGCATATTAAAATAATAATATTTAAAATTTTCTTTTTCTATATATAACTTAAACTTTAATTTCAATACATATTATAATGTGCGTAAAAGTCGAACGAAACGGACATTGTAATTATCTAAGCTAAAGAAGGCGGTTAATAATCTGATCATTAAGCTGTAGGTCCAAAATTTAATTTTATTAATTGCAGTTCTGGTAATGCATCATTTTCACTATGATGAGCAGACATAGAATTGACGCGATTCTTACGTCGATGTTGGCAAAGAACTAAAATTAAACTCCCTCGATTCAAGGGAACGTAGATTATTAAGCAAAGAAACAAGAAGAATGAAAAACATGTTGGCAACATTATAACTACAATTACAATAGAATCTTGATAAATTAATATCCGATAAATGAATAATTTTGTTAAATTAATAACTCTTTTTTAGTTCTAATATAATAAAAGTAATATATTTTTAACTTTAATACGTGAATAATGAATACATTTTTTTAAACATATTCATTTATCGAAGTTTAATTATAAGTATAAAATGAAGTACAAAACTATAAAGTGATATGCAATTTAAAGTGATATGCAATTTAGAGTATATATAATACTCTCACTATTTCAAAACAAGACTAATATCTTATGATGAAAAAAAATCATTTCAAAACGGGATTAATATTACAACGAGACTAATCTATACTATACTATAATAACCGGAATGAGGTATAATTTGTAATTTGGTTAAACCTCATTTTGGTTATCCCTTTCCATCACGACCGTCAGATTTTTTTCATCAAATAATCAGAGCCGCTAGATCCAAATACTCAAAAATACACTACACAAGGTCTCATGTTCGAATCCCGTCAACAACAAACATTTATATTATTATTTATAAGATACATATAAGTTCACAAGTTTGAATCCTGTTAACCACAAACATTTATATTATTATGTATAAAGATACATATAAGTTTTCAGATTTGAATCTTACCAACTACAGATATTTACATTATTATTTATGAATAAGATCCCATCAATCATATATTATTTATACTATTTGAACTTAACTTGAAATTATAAACAATGAAATTATAATTATATAATTATTATTTAGTATATAATTATTTATATAAAATTTTAATAAATTATATAAAATAAAAAAAATATATATAAATATTAATCAAAACCCGGCCGTAAGCTAGTATGTGTAATGGAAGGAGTACACTTCCACCATTTCAAAATGACACTAATATTTCACGATGGAAGAATACATTTCAAAATAGGATTAATATTCTGAGATGAAAGGAGTACGAGTTATAACCATAGCTAGTAATAATTTTGCAATGTCATTAGTTATAGACAACTAAACTATAGGTCACACAATTGAAGACCCAAGACACACGGCATATGAACATGATATATGATTGTAGTTGAAAAACAAGGTGTGCCAAACAATTGAACAAACAGAGATCAGATAATAATACAGACCATGTATTAAAATAACTTAATACAGTTTAATAATAATAATTTTTAATCTGTAAAAATTTCTTAATCATCATTACAGTAAAACCATACAATTGTTAGTATGTAAAGCATCCTATCTACAGGAAAAGGAAAAATTAACAATCCAGGTCCTAGCTGACTTTCCTTACAGTCATGACCAGAAATAAACCATGAACTCTAGGCTTTAGCTCATACCTCCAAGGTTTCCTGCGCTGCGACTCCTATGCATTGCAAGATCTGGCTTGAAACTGATTCCCCTGTTGCCGAAATCATAAAAGCTAGCTCTAGAAACTGTTCTCATTCCACTTGGAGGCAAGCGTCCGTGTTTGTCCCTGGTTTGTTTTAATGGGGCTGCCCCTTGATGATTTCTTCGACCATGAATCACAGAAGGTGGTTTCTTGGGAGCTGCAACTAAATGGCTTCCCTTTCTCGCAGTCTTAAGTTCTGATGACCTAAGACCACGGTCGAACTGATGTCCAGAAATGTTTAATCTAGCAGAGGCTAAATCCTTTGTACTACCCGCTTTGATAGAACGTCTGTTGTAGTAAACTAACTGGGGAAGAAGAGCTAGTAGATGTTTTTTTAGTTGCTCATCCCCAACATTCTTCTGAGCTGGGTTCCCTTCTACACTAATTGCTTGCAGGGAATTGTAGTTAGCGGCAAGCTGGCCAAGACCTTTGGTAGTTGATATTTTATTGAATCTGAAATCGAGGACATTCAGCTTCAGAAGGCGGTGAAGACCCTCAACCTCACTGATTTTGTTTCCAGCTAGGTACAACTCTTTCAAGGAAGAGCAGGATGCTAGGCCTAATGGATTAGAGGACAAGTTCGTTCAGGATTTTAAACAAGAGATACAGCTTTAAAATCATTAGTGTAGAATCTACTATATAAAATTCAATTATGGACATGTATTCCAACACAATAAGCACTAGGTAAAATACAACATTGTACAAACATCAGGACTAGCTCCAATGCTCGACAAAAAAGATTGTATCTAGGATAAATGCCTTGCAACTAAAGCAGAATTTACCAATTTATATCTATGTAACTATATGGTATACACATATATAACTAATACACGTACAAGACACATTTAGCAGAGATACAAGAAGAAAAAAAGATTACGACTGCTCAAAATTGAACCAGAAAATAGAACTAAATACGGTAGTTAAATTCACGCTTATCCTCTAAAGAATTATTCAAGGTGGAAATAACCCAAGCTTATAATAAAGAATTATCTGAAGAACCATTGCAAGTCCACATCGGTCAACTGGTATTTAATAAGTCCATCAGCTTAGTGAAGCACCATTACATATAAGGAAAAGTTCAAGTTCCTAAAAGTGACCAAATTCATTCAATTATCTTTTACAAGCTTCATGTTGAAGGTCTTACCATGTCCAATCCTCAGTATCCGATTGTAGCTCAGGTCAAGTACACGAAGTCGTGTGAGTTCTCGTAATCCTTCAATTGTCGAAATGTTATTCTTTGACAGATTTAAAATATGGAGTCCTCGAGGAAGAGCACCAGCTGTTATCCTCACTAAGAGAGATTATTCAATACCACGGTTAGTAAACTAGTAACTATTCTGCTCCAATAACAACAATATAAGAAAAGGCAAACACAGGAAGGTAGCAGATATTGTAGATGCAAACCTATAGCATTTCCGGACAAATTAAGTGCTTTCAGGCCTACAAAAGCACTGAGAAAAGGTATCACAACCAATCCATGGTTAGCAAGCTGTGCACTAGTGGATGTAGCACTCAGTGAAGAGATATATCTCTTGACACTTTCCATTCCAGGCGTAATCTTGCTATCCTGTTTTGAAGTTGACAAACCATTTGACACTTTGCCCTCGGTGTCTGCTGGATAGTTACAGGTCATGGACAGATCATGTATTTCTTCTGAAGGGCTGCAATGCTGTAGATTGGATACCCACTCCTCAATACGTTTTATCTTAAAATCCTTGGCAGGGTATTCCTCCCGATGATCAACCATAGATTCAAACTGATTCTTTGACGTGTTTGCCTCATCCGGAAGTATCCAATGTTTAGCTGTACCAACACAGTTATAACCATCATAACCATCATTAATGGGGTCCTGCATGATAGTTCTGTCATTATGTTCTACGCTATCATCTCCTTCACCATCTTGACTTAGATAAGTACCAATTTTGTGTGCTATTGTGTCTTCCTGCTTTAAATCCAAAGCAATTAGTTCACAACAAGATGTTGCACGAGGAACATAATATCTGGTTGTTATATGTCCACCGTACGCCACTGCGTCAGACAAAGAAAATGATCTTAAAAGAACTCTTGCAGTCTGAGGTTTGCATGGGGTGTGGTTGCTACAGTCACCAGGAAACTGTGTATCAGAGTTATCAGACCATTCAACTTTTTGTTGGGGATCTCCGGTCATAAAACTCGATCCATCACGTACCAGATCTGAACTCACTTGCACAGAATCAGAACGCAGAGCTTCTGGCAATTTAACAGATGTATTAACCTCATGCTCCTTCTCATCAAATGAAACAAGTGATCCACTTTGATCATGGGATCCATCAGAAAACCCTTGATCTGTGTCCTCTCCTGAGTCAGCAACACCGATCAATATTACCCTGCGATACAGCTCATTTCCTAAAGACTGGCTTCTCTTTATATAAGTTTTACGAGCCATATCTTTTGCTTCAGCCATATGCTTGATATTACTCTCATCAAATTTAAAGTCACGGTCAATGGAAGATGAAGTTGTAACCTGATCAGCAGTAATGCATATTCCATCTTCCTTTGCCTTCATATCCAAAGGCTTTCCGCCAGAACAATTGTTATTCTTCAACTCAAAATTGTTAACACCATCTTCCAGTGACTTATGCATTGCTTCTTCAGGTAAGTCATCTATCATCTGAATTGAGAGAGAGAGAGAGAGAGAGAGAGACAGAGTAATGAATCATTTACTGCACACTCCAAGTTTAACTGTTTCATGAATTGTTGAAAACAGTCGGGTTCATGTCTGATTGTCAAAATAAAAGAAAACTAAGTCTCACCTTTGGTTTTGAGGGATGAATGTGGCCATTAAAGAATGAAAACCTAATCATCTTGTCAGAACTGCACCAGATATTATCTGCTTACCAAATGCAATGCTGCTCCCAGAAGCCTGAAACGGATATCTTTTATCTCCAAAATTATATTGTATTCTTCTGCAAGCTACCATAGATTCATCTAATGCTGACATTAGCCGTAATCCAGGGATAAACCCATTAATACACGATGTAGTCTCCAAATGTTGTGATGATCCAGATCTACTTAAAACACGAAGAAAAAACACACTTTTGTTATCCCCCACAACCACTTAGAGGAGCGAGAACAATATATCTTGGTTGAACTGGCCAGACTGAAAGATTGCTCTTGGAAGCTATATACTCTCAATCCTTAACATGATTAATTGATGAACACCTGATGTATGGCCTGAAGCAACACAAGCATGCCAGATTAGCAAAAGCAAGACATGTACATTGAACATATTACCATAACCAGAATAAAGATAGCATCTTATTACAAAAGTAACTTCAATATTGACATTTGGCAATATAAGAGATGTTCACAAAATTGTCCCTTAACAGCTAAGCTGCTGCAAGTGCAAGCAAAACTGGTTCTTAACTTCTTCCAATTGATTACTCCCAAGCAGTGTTTTAACTTTTAACGCAAGGCTATAGTTATATTCCTTACAAAAGCAAATTTAGGAAGAATGTTGGCAATATTATTTTAGTTTGTTGGTAGAAGAGGGAGTGAATATAGACGAAATATTTACATATATGCATTTGTCAAATCAGTTAAATAACAATGTCAAAGATTTCAATTGGTTAAAATTGTGCATATGCCCAAATATGTCACATGGTAGGGCGTAAAATTTCAGATATTGCCGAAATTTATCACATTTGGTTCCTTTGACTCTTTCGAGAATGAAACTACGAAGATGAAAACAGAAAAATGACCTTACATGATATCCCATGTTTTTCAAACTTTTTTTTGTTATAATTAAGAGGAAGAGCTTTGGCTAGGTAGGCTGTAGGCATAGACAAGATGGCAGCGAATAGTCTCAGAAAATAATATATATATAACCTTTAAGCTAGTTCCTAAAATAGTTTGAAGTGAACCATCCACCTCCGATATAATGCCGGAGGGATAAAAGTTGCACAACACAATACACTCCACATAATTACGTGGGTGAGTTATCCAGAACTCTCTTGTAGTATACAAATTATGTTAGTATTCCATTTTAAGATTCTAGACTAAATTTTGATCATCAAATGCAACAGATAGTCAGTGGAGGATGCAGGGGGTGCAAGGGGCATCCACCCTTTGATTTTGTGATATTTGACACAAGTTAAAGTTAACCCCTTACCATTTTTATTGGTAAATGACATATTTTAATAGATAATTGAGTAGTGAAGATGGTTTGCATGAAATTTCTTTCTGAACAATGTTGTGGGTGGGTTTGAATCCCGGAAGACAGACATTTCGCTTATCTTGCTATATAACATATTAATTTATTATCCTCAATTTAAAGACGGTTGAAAAGAAAGTATCCCTTCTTTGGTTTTCTGGTTCCTCTGTTAAGATGAGACTAATCCATGTAGCACATTAATCCATCTAACACTCACAAATTCATATAGCAAATCTTTAAGTGCAAAATTATTAAATATAACAAGAATTAGAATGAAGCTTACTGTCTGTTTCCTTTAAGGAATAAAATTGGGACATAAATCCGGATTAATTAACACAATCAACTTTTTTTATATACAACAATTCTCAATATATTCAGAACGAGCATGGATTTACACGAGCTTTTCTATACATATGGATTAAGGAATCGTATCGGTTAATGCAGCTAAGCATATTAAACAAGCTAAAGCATCAACAAAATCATCAATGGCTGAATGTAAAACCAACAATAACACATCAAATAATAAATTCAACAAAAAAGATTAATTAAAGCATGCAGTAAAATCCACAAGACCATAGTATTACATATATCGAACCTCTTCTGAGCCAGATTGTTAAGCTGATTATATAATTATCTTCTTCTCTGCAACCTGAAAATTGACAAGACAAAAGATAATCAAGAACAAAACATACAACTTTATACACACAAAACATTAAAAAACATATAGAATCATGCAAAAACACAAAAAAATAATACAAAAATATACCAAAAACACTAACCCTATTACATAAACAAATCAAATGGAATGTCCCCTCTTATGTATATATACGATTGTGTGTGTATATATCACAGGAGAGGGAGAGAGTACATTTAATGAAGATTAAAATTATGGTGGAAGATTTTGAAAAAGAGATTTTAATTTTTCTAAAAAAAACAGAGATTCTTTGTGTCCACAGAAAACAAAAAGTACGTTTACGGAAGTGAGTTAGCGTTTAGACCGAACATAAGGCCGGTAATTTAGTTTTTTTAGTAAAAAAACAGAGGTCAAGACTCAAGATTGTAATGATGGGATTAAGGTCTTTAGTGATTGTGCTCCATTCTTTTTTTTACACAGTTCAAGATTGTAATGATGGAAGATTCTTGAAATTAAAAAAATATTTCAGGGGATTTTTACACATGGGAAAAATGACAAAAAAATATTTTCTTTATACTAAGTGACAAGAATACTTATTTTTAATATTTTGATCATTTTTATTAACCAGATATCCATTTTCCGTATCTCAAAATATATATATTTTTTGTATACAAATGTATTTTGAAATCATAATTTAGTCTTTTTAACTAAAATACATTTTTATGATTACTTATAGAGGCTCTTATGTGAGTTTATTTATTTTAAAACATCATCTCAAGAGTTTGTTTATATCTATCTGTATTATAAAAGCTGTTGTCCTTTTCAAGGCGTTTTTACCATTTTCTCCTCCTACTTTTTCCACTTTTACTGTATTATACTGTATTATGCCATTTGACTCATTGACTTCTACACATGATCTACACATAATATACATAACCTAAGTATTTTCATATGTATTTTGTGCTTTCATGTGTACTGTACCAAATTTCAAATTTTCAGATCTGCTCCCCCTTTTTATTTTGGCTCTGATTTTTGATTTTTCAGCTTTCATAGTAGAGTTTCAATATCTCCAAATCTGCCTCAATCTTTCTTATCTCTTTTGCAATTTCTTCAATTTTATAATCTTAGGTTTTACTTATCCCAGATTTTCATTACACTTTTGATGAATGAGAAGGTATTTCTACACAATTGTTTTAATTATCTTCTACTTATACAGTTTCCTGACATGAAGGTATTTAATGTTCGTGGAGTTGCTGAACTTTGCTGATGACTCCGAGAATGGAATTAAACTCAATAAAGTCTTGCCGGTGGAGCCTTTAATGTCTTCCGTGTGTGAGTAGCTTTGAACATTAATTATGTCTGAATCCATTAATATGTTCATTACATATTCTTATTGTCATTTGTATTAAATATGTTAAGACTTTCATCCAATGTTTGGGAGAATTTGTGTGAACATATGTTATGTCTGAACATAAAGCTTCTTATTTAAAAGGGTCAACTGAGGAAGAACATGGCAGTTTTGTTAGGCGGAAACGTGTACCACTTCCAGAAAGTGCATTTATGTGTGAGTTTTGTTGCTGTACTTTTTTCCAATCCCGATTATACATTTTGGACATTCAACGGGTTGTTGTTAATTTAGAGTTTTTTTTATTTACATATTTAGATGAAAAAGAAATGATGGAGTTAAAAAGAAGGAAAGCGTCGGGAAAGATTGAATGTCCTGTGTTGTTTGATGTTGGTGAGTAGTTACTAAAAATATGGACATGTTAACTTTTATTATTGTATTAACATTTATACTTTGTTTATGTTTGTTTTTCTCGCACACTATTTTTGTTACCATGCACTAAGTCAGAAGTTTTCATATAAACAACCTCCTTGTTCTTCGGAGTATGTACATTTCAGAGTTGGGGCATGTTCTGCATACATCTTACAATTCCCAGACAATGCTCCAAACATGATTACATGAGTATATTTATTTTGGTTTGGCTTACTACTATAATGAAATATATGCGAAGGTTCTTGCAAACTTACAACAATGATTGCCAAGTTATTTGCGAAACTTTTAGATTTATTGTCAGGCTTGTTAGAAAATTTTATTATATCCACAATAAATGGGCTTACAAATTTAAAATAATTATATTTAATGTTTATTATATATTTGGACTAATTAAGTGGTCTACAATAAATAGTCCTATAATATCTTATTCAGTATGGGTTTTGTAATGTGTAATACCCGTCTGATTAGGGTTAACGGAGTCTAATTGGACAACTATATAAAGAATATAATTGGGTCTTGGTCCCCGAGACTATTCACCAACTTTTACTCCTTTATTCCCATCAGTTCGAGTGTGATACAAGTAGAGGTCGAATCAAGTATGCAAAAGATCATCAAGTCCCACAATCCAATAATACATTCCGAGTTTATTCAAATATCTGCCTAACATACCCATAATGAATGACAAATTAAGTAGGGTACTAACTTGAACAAACATAATGTTGGGTTTCGAGGCATAAAATGCAGAAAAATCAGACTAATCGAAACCCATCCCGAGATCCATGCAAAAAGATAATATTTAATTCATGGTTAAGATGTTTATCTTAAGAAGATTTACAATTTCGATTGTCTAATGGAGGTCCAAACTTTCAACAATCACCAAGTATCTCGTCGCAAAATGATATACGCTTTGAAGGTATCCACACGAATGATCGAACCGTAGGATGATCATGTACTAGCACTCGTAAATCAGAAACCGCCTTTTCTCTCTCTTTCTCTCTCAAGCTGCTATGGTTTGTGTTTTATCTTATAAAAACGTAAAATCCTAGTTGGGGCTTAATAAGATATTGTATAGGCAAGAGAAAAAGACTTATAACCTTAAACTAATTTAGAGTTTTAATAAATCCGATATCCAAGTTATTATTAATTAAATCTTACTTAATCATCCAATAACTCAATTTCAGATTTGGTAGTAAATTCGATTTTTTGTATATATAATTAATTAAGTCTTACTTAATTAATAAAAAAATAATTCGAATTACTTATATTTAATTTAAATGTGATTTTAGTTAAATATAATCCTCCAATCATTTTTTGTGTGACTCTTTATGTTATTATTACGTTGACAATGATTTTAAATGTAATTTAAAATTATAAATAATGATCGACATCTATTAATACATCATTGCTACCCAAGTAATAATAATTAAATCAGTGATCGATTAAACCTTTTGTGAATAATGTACAATGTAACATAATCCTTTTAAATTTATATTATAGATTAAACTCGAGGCATGTAATGTGTCATCCTCTTCATGGTTTAATCCAGGTTCTTGTGCAAGACATGCCTGCATAATAATAAGACTAGGTCATATTGACAGCCCTAAGATTAAGTTTTTTGATAATCAATATTTGTATTCTGTAATTGTATTTCTTGAGTCGGTAAAAATATTTAGTAGATTAGACTGGGGGATTTTTCTGTGAACAATTTCAAGATAAGGAATAAACTCTGGAAGAAGATCAAGTCCTGATCATGTCTCAAAGAAAAGTGTAGCAGCTTGGAGTTGAATAACGCTGTTCTAGGAAAATTTTTCTAAGTCAAGATATCGACAAGTCACAGATCAATAATATATCGAGAAGTCAGTCGAGAAGTCCAAAATGACTTGTAGAGAAGTCTCAAGAGATATCGACAAGTCATTTCTGCATGTAGAGATCTCGGATATCGATAAGTCAAATGAAGAAGTAGAGAACTCGAGATATTGACAAGTCAATACCTCATGTAGAGATCTCATATATATCAAAAAGTCATTTCTGCATGTAGAGATCTCAGAGATATCGACAAGTCAAATTCTTCATGTAGAGAACTCAAGATGTCGACAAGTCAAAAGCCCATATAGAGAATTGGAGATTTTGACAAGTCATTCTGCATGTAGAGAACTAGAGACCTCGATAAGTCATTAACATATGTCGAGAACTCGAGATATCGATAAGTCATTATACCTATCGATATGTCACTTCTCTACAGAACAAAAAGAGATCTCGACATACTATCTAAAATTCAGAATACAAACAAGTTCAAGATTCAAGATTATCAGTCAACAAACAATTCATTCACTGAATTGGAAAGACTACAAAAGTAGCTTGAAGAATACAAGATCAAGGGCCAAGATTTACTGGACAAAGGATGGTTACAGACCTGCAAGATTCTACACAAATTTTATAACACAAGAAAAGGAAATAGACAAGGTTGCTTTAAAAATTGGCTTGGTACATTTTAGTGCAAGTTTTGTAAACCCGTGTTGCTAGTCTATAAAGCATGCACGAGTCCTTAGTTTAGAAGTAACAGACATATCTAGAAAAATCTTGTATTCTCTCAAGATAGTAGCCATGTTCTTATTTTCTAAGAACTTAGATTTGTAGCAAGACAAACTTAATTAATACAATTAAGTGAGTTTTTGAAATATTGTGTTTGTGTGATTTCTGTTAAACATAATATCTTTACACTTCTTAACTGCTTTGTTCAACCATTATCCAAACAGTTTTAAAAGCTAAGTAAAATTCAAGAAACACATTCACCCTCTCCCTCTTTGTTATATTTTCTAAATATAAACATATATATATAGATATATGTAATATAAGCCTTAAGTTTTTCTCACGAAACACTAAAGGTGCTAGTAAGGGAAGTCGCTTAAGTCTTGTTAAATAATTATAGCAAATATATCAATATATGGCCAAAATAAGTGCGTTTAACTTTAAAGAAGAAAATGCTAGCTTTTGTGTTTTAATTCCCACGAAACACTAAGGTGCTAGTAAGGAATTTAAATCAAGCTTTGTATAAAATTATCACTTCGTGCTAGAAGTGTATAATTTATCAAATCTTGTTTGATTAAACAATCCTTATACGGATTTGTTTTTCTTCAAGTTATTCTATATAAGAGCTTGTAAAGATGAAGAGAAGGTGGTACTAAGCTTCTTATATGAATATTAATGGTGGTCGGTTAAGACTCGGACAAAAGCTAAGGGGTTTACCACTTCTAAAAGATGAACGGAAAAGTTCGCCGGAGGTTCGGCTAGATTTTGGCTTGTTGGTCGAACTTAAGCAGCCCTTCGGGAGGCAAGAAAGTGGCGTGGATGAGATTTTTTTGGGATGATAAAGCTTGGTTGGTGGGACTAATGTGACGGCCTCAACCCCGGGGTCAGGAGTTGACGTCATCAATAACAATAATAACAACTTAATATAATCCAACTCAACATTATTATATAAACACAACCCCTTTTTCCAAGATCTTTTCCAGGTTTAAGTATGACATAGGTTACAATCCTCACAAAACCAACTTACTAAAGACAATCCTGACAATATTATTTTCATACAGCAACTCAACAGACCCTCGTGGGTCCAACACAACTACCTTAGAGGAGCCTGACACAGAAGGAACTGGAACTATGCCCTGACCATCACGGGAGAATCCCCTAGGCTTCTGCAATACATATATAAAACATTTTGCAAGGGTGAGCAATAGATTGCTCAGCAGTACCACTATATGAATAATAATCAAAAAAACAGTTATGATAAACAATTATAGGAACATAAATCATAACTTGCTAGAAAACAAGTAAAACGTGTATGAACTGGATATCAAAACTAGTATGCTCTGTAAAACCAAATCATCAGTTATGTGCTGTGCATAAATACCAAATTTCAATTTTAGCATGCTTCTTTCATTTTCAATTATTTCGTCCCATCGCAGGACCCATAAAACCTTTTTATCCCGTTACGGGGACCCAAAATCATTTGTTCCGTTACGGGAACCATAAAACTTGTCCCATCACAGGACCTATAAAACTTGTTCCTCTCCGGGAACCTCAAAATCACCTGCTCAGATATAAAAGTATTGGATGATCCCTGGTGAGAAAGCTGATTAGGCTATCTCCATAGGATAACTCTAGCCTGACTATCCTATGAAAACTTGTTCCGGAACTCAGAGACTAGCTAGGTCCCTGTCACGCTGGGCTGGTGGTTATAATAGGATGCACAACCACTTTGCCTCTTACGCTAACTTCCAAGCCGTTACGGGCCCCTTGCGCACACTCATCCAATTGTCTGATCATTTTTTATCCAGTTTTCCAAATCACTTACCTATCTCTTTTCAAAACCATTGTATCACATCACACTTTCTAAAACATTTTCATTTTTATTCCAAATTTAGAGATAGGCATTTTCAGAAGTTACTTTTCCCCAAAAACACAAGTTAACAAAACAATTTGAAACCCGGGGGATACGTAACTTAAATCGTAAGGTTCCAGTACGTAATTTAAATCAACAATTATTCATATATACTGAACCGTAAAAGATTTGTTCAGGGGTACTTGCCTTGCAGAGCTTTACAAACATTACCGATTGACCTTGAGTCGACACAAACGCTCAGGCTTTATCGCCTAACCACTAGATCAGCTCAGATTCGACTTCAACACTCAGGTCCTTCGATTGGAACCTTACTGAGCTCGTCGACTGCCACTACGCTATCTTTAGACCAACGCTAACTCTTGGGCCTTCCGACTAGCACCTACAAAGTTGAACACCCTAACTTAGACATTCAGTTATGCTTGACATAATCTCGCTAACAATCTACCCGAACATTAATAAAACCCGACTCGTAACATACTTCATATAATAATACATGTATCAATTAGGGTTCACGTTCTCGAAAATCGGGTCGGTGTTCGTTTCCAGAAAATATGTATATCTGTCCTTTTACAAAATTAGGGTTATCGGTTTTAGCAAAGTATTTCATCACAACACATAATCAGGTTTCGAATATAGTACTTATATATAACTGATCGACGTTCCGATAGTCGTTGGGTATGGCCTCGCGTTTCCATAATTTAATTTTCCGGAAATCGGGCAGCACCTCCTTTAATTATCGGATAACCCGTCGAACAACCCGACGTCGATTCAATCACAACCAAATCCAAACCAACTACACTCCAATTCCCAACCACCGATTTCAATCAACAACGTCAATTCACAAATTCACCAATACCAATTAAATACAATAATTAATCGTTACTATCCGCATTTTATGTTTTAATCGCATTTTATAATTTAAATCATATTTTGTATTTTTAAATCGTAGGACTCAGAAATATTCATCATAGCCCACCATCGGCTCGCCGATGCTCATTGCCGACGGCGGCGAAATCGCGGGTACCCGATTAATTTCGGGTTTCCAACGCATATTTCACCAATTAAATTAATAATTAAATCATGTAGAAATTAAATAATTTCCATCACAAAATAACTGGAAATTAAAGTATTCAGCAACACAAAACAAATCACAGGGCAACAACACGTTTACATGCTGCAAAACAGGGCAACAGACCACAAGCCGCGTGATATACACGCGCCCCATCACCCAGCCGTAAAACAACCGGCGGCGATCGGAGCAAAATAAAGGCACCGCACAGACGCATCACACCACATAACGCACGCACACGATATCGAATACATACGGACACACGCAGTAAACACACACATATACTCACGTATACATATATATACAAGTAAAAGAACAGCCGGAGTAATCACCGGAGAAAGGAAGGAGGCGGCTGAAAATACAGCGGCGGAAAGAGCGGAGATAGAGAAGGAAACAGAGGGAATACAACACAGAAAGGAGGAATCAATTGAGGGAGAAATCGATGGTGAGGAAGAGAGGCGATAGAGAAGAGATTGAGAGAGTCGGGTAAAGCCCGGAAAAGAAAAGCAGCGGGTGGAGGGGGGGGGGAAATGGGTAGAATAGGTTTTGTTTGTGTTTTTTTTTCTTTTTTTTATATATATAATGCCCGCAACTAATATACTATCTGACCCGCGTTTTAACTTTTTATCGAACAATTTACGAGTACTTAAAATCCGAACATCGACAAAATATTTTATAAAATATCATAAGTAACTAATAGTTATTAAAAATAAAATTTTCAAAATTTTAAAATAATTTTTGGAACACAATTGATACCCGTTTTTAACGAATAAACGAAACAACGCGCAGGTGATATTTATCCCAAAAATTATCAAAATAATTTTAAAATTCTCGGAATATTCCAAACTTAAATAAATACGAGTTTCATAATTTTTGAAGAATTTTGGAATTAAATACGGATTTAACAAATAATTGCAATCAGAAAATCATATATGGCTAAATAACTGATGAAATATTGATTTCTCAATTTTAAAAACGCCTAAAAATAATTAATAAAATTATGAGGCCATAAAAATGATTTTAGGGATAACCCAAGTATTTATGGAAATAATTTCTAAATAAAATCACCTTTAAATATAAAAGTGACACAACACAGCTTCACAGCGAATTACACAATTGATACACGAACACCTACGATCACACATAATTAATAAAATATTAAAAAAATAAAATCCAGGTGACAGAACCCATACACATAATTTATTTATTTAGTAATTACACATTTAAAAATATACGAGTCGTTATAACTAAGCTTTAATAATAAAAACCTTGAATATGTGATATATATTTATGAGAAAGAAGGTTTTTGAGACGAAGTATTTGGGTTTGGATATTAGAGGGTGTGTAGAGAGAATACTTCTTGAAAATGCCCATAAATTAATTAGCTCTTAGCTTGTGTTAAAAAATGGTAGGGGTGGGTGTTTATTTATAGAAGAAATTAGGTGAAGGGAGTGGTTGAGATTGGGTTCTGAGAGTCACATGCTTGATCTTCTTGGTTAATCTTATCTTTGTCTTCTTTGCTTTGTTGAAAATTGGTAAATTAAGTTCAGGAATTGGCAAACTTTCCCAGTCTATTGGCTCATCCTTGGGAATTATAGGCTCACCATGAAAGTTCTTTGTAGGATCCACCCTTAATTTCTCATATACCACTGAGGGCTTGGATGTTTGAGTTGAAGTTGTAGACTGTTTGGGAATGCAGGCTTCCATTTCCTCATCACTGAATTTTAGTTTTCTTTTGGAATGGAGCTTATATCTGAACTTTCTTTCCTGTTGAGGTTCATTGGGCATTTTCTGATCTTGAGCTTCAGTTATCACATGTGGTTTCTCAGAAATCTCAGTTGCAGTTTTCACAGCTTTATATTTGGCCAAGATAGCAACTTGCTTCTTCTTTTGTTTGAGCTTTTTAGCATCTAAAGTAGTCTGTTTCTTTTCTTGATTGATCCTTTCTTTTTCTTCCTTCTTGGCTTCTACAAACTGAGGGTGTGCAGCCACCACACAGATTTCTTTACCATTTCTGTATATCTTGGCAATTCTTCTTTTCAGCACTGAATCAGTTGGATCTTTGAAGAATGCAATGGACCTTGCCAACAGCTTCTTTTCATCTGGCCTTGGAGTCTCAAATATGAGATCCACAGGATTTTTGTCTGATGACTTTGGATAATTCATTTTAGGCTTCAAAACCAGGTTAGCTTTCAGAGACTTAATGCATGAAGGTTGGCCCTAATCTTAACTATCTAGACTCATTTCATTCACAGAGATTTGCTTGACTTGAGAGTAGTGATGAAAAGTCTTGTCTGGTTTCTCAATTGGCCCAAATTTCTTTATAATTTCTTCATCTATTTTCCTCCATTTGTCATCCAATTCCTTCTCAATAGCTGCAACATCAAGCTTCTTGAAATTTGATTGTGAATCCAGTTTAGCAGCTGCTATTTGGATCAGATCAATGCTGTCCAATACTGCTGGCTTTGGTAAAGTAATTACTGGAACCATTACTTGACCGATTTGAATGTGAAGCACATCCTCCCCCTCACTGATTGGCTCTCCTTGACTAACTGGGACAAGTGAGTCTTTCTCCCCCTTTTGTTAGCATCAAGTTGAGTGGAGGTTGAAGTTTGTGCAGCCACCAGCTTTTGAAGCAACTGAGTTTGCTGGGCTTGATGTAAATGAATTACAGTGATAGAGGTTTCCACTACTTTTAGTCTTGTATCCAGTGAATCCAATTTGGTTGCAAGATTAGAGTTCTTCCTCAATTGTCTGTTGATGTCAAACATGGTTGTATTTAAAAATTTAGCATCCAATCTTTTGGAGACATCCTTCTTGACTTGGTCAATCTCTGTTTTAATTGAAGTGACATCCATATTGTGTTGAAGAGATTGAATTTGGTGCAGTTGGAGAGAGTTGAGATGTGCTTGAAAACCTTAACCAAAGCTCAACCAACTGTCAACAAGAGAGATCTACTATATATCTATGGCATCAAGGAATTTTCAGATATAAATCTCTACTTGGATGAATTGGAAGAAGTGAGAGGGATTGATGCTCACAGACATCTCCCTGAAAGACTGGTATTCAAATACAAAGGTGGTAGAGAGATCATATGGCCCCTTCACAGAATTCTCCAAGAAAGTTGTAATGTTTTGATAAAGATCTTCTCATGCTTCAAGAAGAATTTTGGATTCAATGTGACAACCAAGAAACTGGTTCTAAAGAAGATAGAAGAACTAAGGAGCAAAAAAGCCTCAAATGCATTTCCAAGAACTCTAACAATTCCCTTCACAGGAAGTACGGTGCACTTGAGGCCTTACTGGCTGATGGAATTCATGGATGACAAAGGTATTAGAAGATTCTTCAGATTGGATGACCAATTGAGCATCTCAAACAATGAGACTCTATTGAAAATGCAAGAAAAGTTAGATATATCAAATGCTGAAGAATTTGAATTTCACAGGCAGCTCCAAAATCAAATAGAGGAAAACAACTGGAAACTTGGGAAGAAATCAAGACCATCAAGGAAATAGAAAACATCTGCTCAGACTAGAGGAGCACCTTGATAATGATTGTGAGAACTCTTTGTACACTTTACTCTGTTCAATTTTCAATAAATTGTAGCATTTATTAGTTTTATCTAATATATTTCAATCTGTACATTTAGGGTGTTTTGTTATCATCAAGTTTCTCTTAATTTATGGCTACAATTCCAGTAGACATAAATTGGGGGAGATTGTTAGGAATATGTTGTGAACTTGATGATAAGTTGAACAAAAAACCTTAGTAGATTTAACTTAGTGAATTTATAGCTCTCGACAGATGTTTTATTATAGTCCCGACAGATGATCTTTATAGTCCCGACGGATGACAACTGAACATCCATCGAGAGTGTAGCTTATGTAACAATAAGTATTGTAGCACATTTCTGCAAACAACATATTTTAGTTGATTAGATGCTTTAGGATTCTGAAAGTCATGATGTCTGCTAGATTGATGTACATAATAGGTTGGCTAATTGTAAATATAAGATGTCTTATAATCCTGTACAAGTGAAATAGAGTCAAGTGGCAGAAAGACTCCCAATGGATAATCTACAAAAGCTCCCGACGGATGATCACCAAGACTCCCGACGGATGACCAACATAGTCCCGACGGATGATCATATTCAAAATAGCTGTTGATAGTGACAACACAGTCACATGCGTCGGGTGTTTTCAAAAAGAATGTGGCAGCCTGTTAAGCAGGATTTTGAGAACAAAGAAGCATTACCATTTCCTTGCAAATGTTAAGATCTTCGAAGATGCTGGATAGAGTAATGTAGCAACATGATATTAGACTAGAATCATTTTGTTTTATTGTCTTGTATTATTATCATGTAACTTGGTGTTATATAAACCAAGAGTAGCAAGTAGAACTAGTAACTAAGAAAGCTTATTTTTCCAGAGAAATAGATAAGGTTGATCTGCTAAGAATTTCTCTGTAAGTTTGTTTGTTCACTTGTAAGCAGCTGTGTGCTATTCAAAGCATCACAGAGTTCTCAATCTGATATATATATATATATATATATATCTGGTGGATACATTCAAATCCACTAGAAAGTTTTAAAAGCTTTGTGTTTTATTACTTAGTGTTTTGATTTCTATTACTCTTCCATTCCGCATTACTGCAAATCAAACACTGTTATATATATTAAGTTAAAACATTTTTAAAATCTCAAAAAGGAGTCATAATTACATTCAACCCCCCTTATGTAATTCTTATTATATTTGTTGTGTATATGTTGTGTACTTGATGATTTTATGAACAAAACACCATAGTAGATTTTACTTAGTGAAATTTTGTAGCACTCGACGGATAAGGTTTATAGTCCCGACGGATGACCTAATATAGTCTCGACGGATGATGTCTTATTATCCATCGAGTTAGTAGCTTATGTAACAATAAGTCTATAGCACATTTCTGCATACACATTGTTTAGAATCTGTAGTAGTACTTAAGTCATGATGACTTTAGTTAGATATGCAGAATAGGTTGATTAATTGTACATAGATGATGTCTTGTAATTCTGCATAAGTGAAATGAAGTCAAGTGCCTGATTGCTACCAGACAGATAAACAACAATGAATTCGACGGATGATCAACAACCCGACGGATGATCAATAACTCAACGGATGATCATGAACCCGACGGATAAAGAATTCAAATATCTGTTGACAGTGACAACACAGTCACATGCGTCGAGTGGATGCAAATGGAATATGGTAGCCTATTCAACTGGGTTTTCGAGAACAAAGAAGCATTCCCATTTCCATGCTATTACGAAGATATTCAAATATGCTGGAATAGAGTAATGAAGTAGCATTGTAATAAATTAGATAGTTTTTGTTTTATTATCCTGTCTCATTACTTTGTAATCTTGGTGATATATAAACCAAGAAGTAGCAACTAAGGAATTATCTAAGCAACCAAACAGAGAAACATTTGTAAGCATAATTCTTAGCATTTCTCTGCATTCTTAGTTGTTCATTATTTTGTAAGCTACTGTGAGCATTTTGCACACAGGGTTCTCTCGATATATATTATATATCTCTGGTGGAATCATTCAAATCCATCAGAAAGTTTTTAAAGACTCTTGTTTTTAATTACTTGTGTTTTGATTCATTTAAGTAACTATTCCGCATTGTGCTAATCAATTCACACTTATATATATATATTTGAGTTAGAACATTTTTATTTCAAGAAAAAGTTTCAAGAATTCCATTCAACCCCCCTTCTGTAATTCTTGTCATATTGTTAAGGGACTAAAAATTGGTATCAGAGCAAGCTCTTAACTTACAAAAAGTTTAAAGATCAAAACAATACAGCAAGATGAACAAGATAGATGTTGGAGTCATGATTCCTTTTCTGGATAAAGATAATTACCATCATTGGAAGGTAAAGATGCATCTTCATTTGCTTTCTCAAGATGAGGCCTATGTTGATTACATAGAAAGAGGCCCTCATGTTCCAATGAGAGCTGCAACTGGAAATGAGCCATCTGTCCCCAAGCCAAGGCATGAATGGTCTGATCCTGACATTGAACAAGTCAGGAAGGATAAAAAGGCCATGAATATTTTGTTTAATGGAGTTGATGGTGATATGTTTGACAACATTATCAACTGTAAAACTGTCAAGGATGTTTGGAATACAATACAGATCATCTGTGATGGCACTGAGCAAGTTAGAGAAAACAAAATGCAGCTATTAATTCAACAATATGAGCATTTTCATAATGAAGAAAGTGAGTCTCTCACTGACATTTTTAGTAGGTTTCAAAACTAAATGCTCTAATGCTGCATGGAAGGGTCTATCAGACAAAAGACTCCAATCTGAAATTCCTTAGATCTCTTCCAAAGGAATGGAAACCAATGACAGTCTCATTAAGAAACTCACAAGATTATAAGGAGTTTACTTTGGAGAGACTGTATGGCATCCTGAAAACTTATGAGCTTGGAATAGAGCAAGATGAGAGGATGAAGAGAGGAAAGAAGAAAGGAGGATCTATTGCACTAGTTGCTGAGTTGGAAAAAGAGAAGGAAGTGAAGATGGAAGCTGTTGAGTCAACTTCAAGGGTCTGTGAAAGCAAGGGAAAGGGGCTTGCAGTAGAAAGTGAAGATTCTTTGAGCCAAGATGACATGGAGGACATTGATAAACACCTATCATTTCTTTCAAGGAGATTTGCCAAGCTCAAGTTCAAGAAGAACTTTGGAGCAACCAAGCCAAATATAAACATGGTGGATAAATCAAAATTCAAATGTTTCAAATGTGGCTTGGAAGGGCATTTTGCCAGTGAGTGTAGAAAGTCAGATTCCAGCAAGAAAAAGTTTGAGCCTGTGGATTATAAGCAAAAATACTTTGAACTGCTCAAACAAAAGGAAAGGGCTTTCATTACGCAAGAGAATGACTGGGCAACAGATGGTCTGGATGAAGATGAAGATGTCAGCTATGTCAATCTAGCCCTAATGGCTAAGTCTGATGAGACAGAAACAAGTTTTTCAAGTAATCAGGTAATTACTACAAACCTTGCACATTTATCTAAAGCTGAGTGCAATGATGCTATAAATGACATGTCAACAGAGTTATATCATTTGCGTGTTACACTTAAGTCTCTTACTAAATAAAATGCTAAAATCAAAGAAAATAATATGTTTTTAAGTGAGAGGAATAATGTGCTTGAGTCTCAGTTCATTGATTTTGAAAAGTTAAGAATTGAGTGTAAAATTGCCAAGGAGGAATTAACTGAGTCCTTGAAGAAAGAAGAAATTTTGAAGAAGCAGCTCGAGCGTGAACATGAGGTGATTAAGGCATGGAAAACATCTAGGGATGTCCATGCTCAAATCACCAAAGTTCAAGGAATTGAGTCTTTCTGTGATGCAGTTTGGAAAAAGAACAAAGAGAAACTAGAACCAAATTTGGTGGATGGAGTGCTAACAGATGTAGACTCGACGGATGATGAGGATCATCCGTCGGATAATAAAAAGGGTTATCCGTCGAATGATGAAAATCCTCATCCGTCGGCTGTGAGCAAGTCTATCAGTAAAGCCAAACTTATTAACCTGAATGAGAAGTATGGATCTGTTTCCAAGAACTTTGTTTCAGGAGAATCGAGTCAAGTTATGAAAGGGAAAAAGGCTAATGTTGGTCACATGACTGTCAAATAGTTAAGTGACAGACTTGAAAAGATTGAGGTAAAAACAGAGGCTAAAAAGAAAAACAATAGAAACGGTAAAGTAGGGATTAACAAACACAACAACTACACACCTGATAAATATGCTCCCAGAAAAATCTATGTCAAGTATGGTAGTGTAAATCATCTGTCTGTTAATTGCAAATCTGCCATGACTACTTCCATGTCTGTGCCACCTCACTTTCCTAACATGAATGCCATGCCTCCCATGCCTATGAATGCTATGTCTACACGGAATATGAATGCACAGTTTGATAATATGCCATTTACACCTAATCCTTATTATGCTATATTTAATATGCCACAAATGCCATTTAGCATGCCCTACTAGAATAACATGTTCACTAATAGCATGCCATTCCCTGTTGATTATAATATGCATGATAATTCTGTTGCAATGAATGGTTTCAAAGGCTCAAATCAAATGACTAAGGATGAATCTTAAATTCCCAAGTTAAATGAGATAAAGCCTAAGAAACATAAAAAGAAAGCTAACAAGGCAGGACCCAAGGAAACTTGGGTACCAAAATCAACTTGATTTGATTTTGATGTGTGCAGGGAAATAAAATGAATCTTTGGTACTTGGATAGTGGTTGTTCAAGACACATGACTGGTGATTCTACCCTGCTCACAGAGTTCAAGGAGAGAGCTGGCCCAAGTATTACTTTTGGAGATGATAGCAAGGGGTATACTGTGGGATATGGCTTGATTTTAAAGGACAATGTCATCATTGAGGAGGTTGCCTTAGTGGATGGTCTCAAACACAATTTGTTGAGTATCAGCCAGCTTTGTGATAAAGACAACTCAATATCTTTCAACTCAGAAGCCTGTGTTGTGACTAATAAAAGAAGCAACAAAGTGGTTCTCACTGGTGTGAGAAATGGAAATGTGTACCTAGCTGATTTCAACTCATCTAATGCAGAATCTATTACTTGTCTTCTCAGTAAAGCAAGTCAGGATGAAAGTTGGCTATGGCACAAGAAGCTATCCCATTTAAACTTCAAGATCATGAATGATCTGGTAAAGAAAGAACTAGTTAGAGGCATTCCTCTAGTGGAGTTTTCTAAGGATGGATTGTGTGATGCCTGCCAAAAAGGGAAGCAGATTAAAACATCAATCAAGAAGAAACTTGATTCAACAATTGAAGAACCTTTGCAGCTGCTACACATGGATTTGTTTGGACCAGTCAATGTGTTGTCCATCTTAAGGAAAAGATTTTGCCTAGTAATTGTAGATAATTTCTCAAAGTTCTCTTAGACATATTTCCTAATGTCTAAAGATGAGGCTAGTGAAATCATCATCAATCACATAAGGCAAGTCAATAATCATCCTGATTTCAAAGTTAGAAGAATCAGGAGTGACAATGGAACTGAGTTCAAGAATTCTGTCATGAGAGTATTTTGTGAGGAAAATGGGATTCTGCATGAGTTTTCAGCAACAAGAACTCCACAACAAAATGGAGCAGTGGAAAGGAAGAACATATCACTTATTAAAGCTGGAAATCAAGATAGATCATCTATAGAAAGTTCCCCTTTCTCAAATCAAAGATCCACAAACTTAGGGGGAGTTTCTAACAGTCAAAACTCAATCACACATCAAGACAACAATGAGGTCTCTTCATCTAGAGCTAATCTACCTCAACAAAGAAAATGGACAAAAGATCACCCCTTTGAGCTCATAATTGGTGATGCATCTTCTAGAGTTCAAACAAGGAGAGCAACTCAAGAAGAATGTATATACAACAACTTTCTTTCCAAGGAAGAACCAAAGAAGGTAGAGGAAGTTTTGTTGGATCCTAATTGGATTTTAGCTATACAGGAGGAGCTAAACCAATTTGAAAGGAATAATGTATGGAAGCTGGTGCCCAAGCCTAAAGGAAAGAATCCAATAGACACCAAGTGGGTATTTAGAAACAAGATGGATGAAAATGGCATAGTGGTCAGGAACAAAGCTAGATTGGTTGGTAAGGGCTATTGTAAACAAGAAGGAATAGAATTTGATGGAACATTTGCTCCTGTTGCAAGACTTGAAGCCATCAGAATCTTCTTAGCCTATGCAGCCCATGTCAATTTCAAGGTCTATCAAATGGATGTCAAAAGTGCCTTTCTGAATGGAGATTTAGAGGAGGAAGTCTATGTCAGTCAACCTCTTGGTTTTGAAGATCCAAATTTTCCTGAACATGTCTATTATCTTTTGAAAGCACTTTATGGACTGAAGCAAACACCTAGAGCATGGTATGACACTTTATCAAAGTTCCTTGTGGAAAATCACTTCACAAGAGGTACTGTAGATAAAACTTTATTTTTTAGAAATGTTAATGGCTCTAGTATACTTGTTCAAATTTATGTAGATGATATTATTTTTGGCTCTACAAATGAGAATCTTTTCAAAAAGTTTTCCAAATTGATGTAAAGTAAGTATGAAATGAGTATGCTGGAAGAATTGACTTACTTTCTTGGTTTACAAGTTAAGCAAGCTAGTGATGGAATATTCATTAGTCAAACTAAATACATTTTTGATCTTTTAAAGAAGTTTGATCTAGTAGATTGCACATCTGCAAAAACTCCCATGGCCACTGCAACTAAGCTTGAATTAAACACTACTGAAAAGTCTGTGGATATTTCAAGTTATAGGGGCATGGTTGGCTCACTTTTGTATTTAACAGCTAGTAGGCCAGATATAATATTTGCTACATATTTATGTGCTATATTTCAGGCTGATCCTAGAGAATCTCATTTAATAATCATTAAGAGAATTTTCAGATATCTCAAGGGAACACCAAAACTTGGCATTTGGTACCCTAGAGATTCTGGTTTTGATCTAACTGGTTATTCAGATGCAGATTATGCAGGCTGTAGAATTGATAGAAAAAGTACAACAAGAACCTGCCAATTTCTAGGAAACAAGCTTGTGTCCTGGTTCAGTAAAAAGCAAAATTTAGTTTCTACTTCTACAACTGAAGCTGAATATATTGCTGCTGGCAGTTGCTGTGCACAAATTTTATGGATGAAAAATCAATTGCTAGACTATGGTTTGCAAGTTGAAAGGATTTCTATTTTTTGTGATAACACAAGTGCAATTTCCATCACTGAAAATCCAGTACAACATTCCAGGACAAAGCACATAGATATCAAGTACCACTTCATAAGGGAACATATAATGAATGGTACCGTGAGACTACATTTTGTTCCAAGTGAGAAGCAACTTGCAGATATCTTTACCAAACCACTGAATGAATCCACCTTTTCAAGGTTGGTAAGTGAGTTAGGTATGCTGAATTATTCTTAAATCTATATGTTAATTTTCTAGTTGTAATGAAGCCAGAAATTTAATTATTTTTTTTTCAGTCTAGGATGAAATTTTGGCTAAGTCAAAATTTATATCTCGACGGATGATCTTTATCCATCGAGTTTGATCATCCGTCGGAATACTATTTGCTAATAAGAATCAATTATTTTTCTGGAATATTTTATGACTCGACGGATAACCATTTATCCTCATCCGTTGAATTGTCTTAATCTTAGCCGTTAATTTCCTGAACATTATCCATCGAGTATACTTACAGTTTTTAAGCATAACACGACGGATAATGGGTGGAATTTTACAGTTTATTTTTAAACGGCTATTTTAGGGAATTTCTATTGGTTACTTTATTTTACTTTATTATTTTTAACAGTTATTTTTGAGATAGTATAAAAGCTTATTTTATTTCAATCACTTTTCTTTTATCATTCTCAATTCAACTGCTCTAATTTCATTCTCTCTCAAAGCACTTACTCTCTTTCTCTTCAAGCTCTTATTCTCTAACAATGACACCTGTTGTAAAGATTATGTCTCAAACCGGGTTCATTTATGAAAATAACAATTTCACTGCACTAGTGAACAAGGGTATTCAGCAATCTGGTGACTATCACAAGATGATGGACTTTGTGAAGAATTGCAAGCTCAACTATGCCATGCTAGAATCACCCACAATCGTCTGTGAAGTTGTTGAAGAGATGTGGACCACTGCTACCTACAACTCAATAGATAAGACAATCACACTCACCATTAAAGGTACAGAGTTCTGTATCAATAGTGATATTATAAAAGCATGTTTCAAGATTCCTGATAACACTGTGACCTCACCACACACTGACACTGATATAATCAATATGCTTAATTCCATGAACTATGCTCTTTCTACTTCTAAGTTAAGTGACATTAGGAGAACGGGTCTTAGGAAAAAATGGAGTTTTATGTGTGATGTTGTGATAAAGGTCTTTTCTGGTAAAGTCAGTAATTTTGATTCAGTCAATATCTCAATGCTTAACATGCTCTACATGCTAATTACAGATAAATTCTATAATTTCAGTGACCTTATCTTGTTTGAGTTAGGTTTTAAATTAGGAGAGTTAAATAAAAGAGGTAAAAATGTGTATTATGGTAGATTCTTTATGATGTTAGCTAACCACCTCTGTGAAGAGATTGTGCTTGAGAACCCAAACAACAAATTAGATTGTTGGGCTCAAGAGAGAAGGCTCATTGCAGATTTGAACAGGCCCAATCATCATAAGAATGTGCCATTGTTCTATTTTCCTGTAATACAAGCACCTCAGGTGAGTGAGGTGAGTTCATCTATCCCTACAACTATTCCAACCTCTCTAATTTCTTTGAGTTCCAGTGTGGCTATGGCAACTGTGTCAATGACCAAACAGTTGCCTACCCAAGCTACCAAAACTGTAAAAATTTTCAAACCCAAATCAAAGAAAACTTCCAGAAGCTACAATGCTAGACATCAAGAGGCAATTAAGGAAAAATTATGATCTTGCAACCAAGATAGATGCCTTGGACAAAAGACTGTCAGCCATGGAAGCATCTTTAACAACCATTCATCTTCATCAAGCCCAACAGACAGATTTGCTTCAAAAATTGGTGGCTGCTCAAACCCCCTCCTCTACACAACTTGATGATAACAAAAAGGGGGAGAAAGGACCAAGTGAGGGGGAGAAGCTTCAAATTCAAATCAGTAAAGTAATTGTGCCTTCAATTACTATCTCAAAGCCACCAGTTACAGACAGTATTGATCTGATCAATGCAGCAGCAGCCAACATAAGAGCAGCTGATAAGGAGAAGTTGAGTTTAGTCAACTGGGAGAAGATTGATGAGGAAATACAAAATAAATTTGAACTAGTCAAGGATCCAGTTAAGTCAGCCATCCATCACTCACAAGTCAAGCAAATTAGTATGAATGAGATGAGCATGAAGTATCTGAAAAGGGGATAGTCATCCTGCATCAAATCTCCAAAGGCTGAAATAATTCTGAAACCAAGGGTGAACTACTCAAAATCATCATTGAAGAACCCTTTGGATACCGTGTATGAGACAACTAAGCCTGATGAAAAGAAGCTTCTGTCAAGGTCAATTGCCTTCTACAAAGATCCAACTGATTCAACTTCTAAAAGGAGAATTGCTAAAATTTTCAGGAATGGGAAAGAAATTTGTGTGGTGGTTGGACATCCTCAATTTTTCCCAAGCAAAGAGAGAAGAAAAGGCTAGATTGAAGCAGGAAAAGAAGCAAGCTGCTCCAGATGCTAAAAAGACTAAACAAAAGACAGAGCAAATTGCTATCTTGGCTAAGCTACATGCTGTAAATTCATCACAACAAATTCCTTCTCAGCCATCTGAAGTTATTGAATCAAAGAATCAAGTTGAACAACAGAAGAAATCTCCAAGAATCAAGTAATTGGCTAAAAGAACTAAAAGGAAACTGGACATTATTGATAAGGAATTGGAGAATCAGTTTCCCATGGAATCTACTTCAACTACAACTCAAGCATCAAAACCCTCAGTGGTATTTGAAGATATCAAGGTGGTGGATCCTTACAAGAACATCCATGGTGAACCTATTGTGCCTAAGGATAAACCAGTAGAATGGGAGAACATACCAATTCCTGACTTCTATTTGCCAATCCTTAGCAAACCAAAGAGAACAAAGTCAAGAGCAGTCAAGAAAGTGAAGCTGTCTCCTCTCAAATCCAAATCAGTAGTCAAAGCTCAATCTAAAGTCAATAGGGGAGATTACATGTACTTGTGTGACATCAAAGAATTTTCTGATCTAAACCTCTATCTAGATGAACTAGATGAAGTAAGAGGAATTGATGCATACAGAAACCTATGTGAAAGGTTAGTGTTCAAGTACAAAGGAGGAAAGGAGATTCAGTGGCCACTTAACAGGATCATTCAAGAAAGCCAAGCTATACTGATTAAAGTTTATTCATCCTTCAAGAAGAACTTTGGGTTCAATATAACTGCAAGATGATTAGTATTGAAGAAGATTGAAGAGCTAAGGAGTGTTAGAGCTAAAGATGCACTCCCAAAGACTCTAATTATCCCTTACACAGGGAGAAGAGTGCATCTAAGGCCCTACTGGCTGATGGAGTTCATGGATGACAAAGGAGTGAGAAGATTTTTTAGATTAGAAGACCAATTGAGCATCTCTAGCAATGAGGCTCTTTTGGAAATACAAGGAAAGCTAAATCTCTCAGAATCTGATGAACTGGAATTCCACAGGCAGCTCCAAAATCAGATTGAGGAAAACAACAGAAAGCTTGGAAAGAGATCCAGACCTTCAAGGAACTAGATAAATCTGCTCAGGCTAGAGGAGCATCTTAAAAATAACTGTGAACAAAACTTTGTACATTTTGTTATTTGAAGCACTTTTCAGTATTATCTACTGTCTTTTAAAAGTTGTATTTTAAGGTGTTTTGTTATCCTCAAGTGTCTCTTAATTTATGGCTACAATTCCAGTATACATAAATTGGGGGAGATTATTGTGTATATGTTGTGTACTTGATGATAAGGTTTATGAACAAAACACCTTAGTAGATTTTACTTAGTGAAATTTTGTAGCACTCGACGGATAAGGTTTATAGTCCCGACGGATGACCTAATATAGTCCCGACGGATGATGTCTTATTATCCATCAAGTGAGTAGCTTATGTAACAATAAGTCTGTAGCACATTTTTGCATACACATTGTTTAGAATCTGTAGTAGTACTTAAGTCATGATGACTTTAATTAGATATGTAGAATAGGTTGATTAATTGTACATAGATGATGTCTTGTAATTCTGCATAAGTGAAATGAAGTCAAGTGCCTGATTGCTACCCGACGGGTAAACAACAATGAATTCGACGGATGATTAACAACCCGACGGATGATCAATAACTCGATGGATGATCATGAACCCGATGGATAAAGAATTCAAATATCTGTTGACAGTGACAATACAGTCACATGCGTCGAGTGGATGCAAATGGAATGTGGTAGCCTATTCAACTGGGTTTTCGAGAACAAAGAAGCGATGCCATTTCCATGCTATTATGAAGATATTCAAAGATGCTGGAATAGAGTAATGAAGTAGCATTGTAATAGACTAGATAGTTTTTGTTTTATTATCCTGTTAGATATATTTGATAATGTCATGGCTAATATGTTTTATGTTTAGCTTTCAGATCTTATGTGAACAGGATAAATCAGTACTTAACTGTTGATCAGTACTTATACTGGAAGTCAGGACTTAAGGATATCAGTACTTATATTATCAGGAGATAATCATCAGAAGAAAGATATCAGAACTTAAGTGCTGAAGGACAATCAGATAAGGACAGTAGATGATTAAAGGAAAGAAGATTGAGATAAACATAAGAAGAGATATGCATGAAGAAGGAATTCCGTGAAGAATGGAATACTTGGAAGAAAAGATATCTGATTGATATATTTTAGGAAGCAGAACTATATTCCATATCAATTAGCGATTATCTTGTAACTGTGTAGTATATAAACATAGACATAGGGTTTACATTATAAGTGTTATCATTATTAGAAAAGATTATTCATTGTAACCCTAGCAGCTCTCGTGATATTTGTTCATCACTGAGAGGTAACAGTTCCATACTGTAACAGAGTTTATTATTTCAATAAAGTTTGTTTTCTGTTACTTAAGTTCTTAAAGTTTGATTTGAGTGTACTATTCACTGTATTCACCCCCTCTACTGTGTGTGTATGACCTAACAATTGGTATCAGAGCCTATCTGTTAACTTACATACAGTTAAAGATCCAAACACAATCATGTCGGACACAGAAACTCCAACTAAGCCTACCACAACTGAGGAACCACCGAAGACACAAATTCAGAGTCGGTATGAGACCATCAGAGTCCCCATACTGAGACCATCTGAATATCCCATATGGAAGGTAAGGATGACCATGTTCCTGGAAGCAATAGATCCAGAATACCTGGATAGAATCAAGGAAGGTCCTCACAAACCAACCAAACTCGCTGTTGCAGTTGGAGGTGAAGCAGCAATGACCGTACCAAAGGAGAAGAGTGATTATACTGCTGAGGACATAGCATCAATTGCTAAGGATGCTAAGGTACGACACTTACTGCATAGTGCCATTGATAATGTAATATCAAACAGGGTAATCAACTGCAAGACTGCTAAGGAGATATGGGATGCTCTGGAAAGAAGATGTTAGGGAACTGACACAATTAAGAAGAATATGAAGACAATACTCACTCAAGAGTATGAACACTTTGACTCAAAGACTAATGAGTCATTGAATGATTTATATGATAGATTTGTCAAACTTTTGAATGATTTGTCATTGGTTGATAAAGAGTATGATCTTGAAGATTCAAACCTTAAGTTCCTGTTAGCTCTTCCTGAATGCTGGGATTTGAAGGCAACGACAATAAGAGACAACTACAATCTTGATGAAACAACTCTTGATGAAATCTATGGAATGCTCAAGACTCATGAGCTGGAGATGGAACAAAGAAGCAAGAGGAAAGGAGGAAAGTCAAAGACAGTTGCTCTTAAGGCTGAAGAAGAATTCCCCAAAGCAGCTTCCTCAAAGAAAGACAAGGGTAAAGCTCTTTTCATAAAGTCTGATACTGAGTCATCAAGTTCTGAGAGTGATGATGACTCAGATTTTGAAAGCTTGCCTGAGACTGATGCTGATGAGGGGATGATGAAGCTGTGTGCTCTTATGGTGAAAGGAATCACCAAGATTGCATACAGGAAGTTCAGGAAGGGAAAGAAGTTTTCCAGAAAAAACATAAGTTCTGATAAGAAGAATTTCAGAAGATCTGAAGGCAGAGGAGGAAAGTCTGACAGAGGAGATTACACCAATGTTAAATGCTATAACTGTGGTGAGAAAGGCCACATATCTCCTGACTGCAAGAAGGTAAAGGGTGACAGAGGCAAGGCTCTTGTCACAAAGCAGAAAAGCTGGACAGACACTTCAGACTCTGAAAGTGAGGAGAACTATGCATTGATGGCAAATGCTGATAAAGAAAGTGCTGAGAGCAGTTCTGAAGCTGCTGAAACAAAGGTACCTCAGACTACTTATGCTTTTCATACTGATGATATTAATGAGTTGAGAAGATATCTTAAAACCATGTTTGTTAGCTATAGAGACCAAACTTTAACATGTGAAAGATTAACTTCTGAAAATCTTGCATTTAAGAAAAGGAATGATTTCTTAGAAAAAGAGTTAGTCATGTTCCATTAAACTCAGAAGGATAGAGATGATGCTTTTTATGTTAGGGATGAAGTGCTAAAAATGAATGAATATCTAAAAACTGAGTTAGAAAAGGAAAGAGAGATAATCAGGACTTGGACTAACTCCGACAGAACAACTCAAAATTTGCTAAGTAGTGAAAATTGGAAAGAGGGCTTAGGTTATGGAGAGAATAAGAATGATAAAGGAACTGAAGAAATTAAGCCTGTTGTTAAGCAAAAGCCAAAGTTAAAACCTGTTAAGTTTGTAACTGTAAAGTCTGATAATGAGAAATCAGAAGTTAAAGAGGAATTAACTTCTGACAAACTAAAACAGGATAAGACAGCTGAAGTAAACATAGGCTTAATGACAAAGAAGCAGCTTAAACATAAGCTGAAAGATGTCAAGAATGCAAACAAGGTACAATCACCTAGGAAAAATAGGAATGGAAAGGAAGGTGTGAATAAAAGCAATGATTATAAAACTGTTCCTGATGCTCCTAGGAAAACATGTCATAACTGTGGAAGTTCTAACCATCTGGCTTCTTTTTGCAGGAAAAATAAGAATATTAACTCCTTACCTTCAAAATCAGGAGTTAAGAGTCAGTCTGTTAGATACAAACCACAAAATCCTTGTTTTCATTGTGGTAGTTTATGGCATTCCATTTATACTTGTAAGGAAAATCATAGTTTGTACTATGATTATTATCAAATAAAACCTTCTTTGAAGAAAGTTTCCATTGTTCCTTCTAGTGTAAATTCTGATTCAAAGTCTGATAATGTAAATTCTGATAAGAAAAATATTAACATAAACTCTGATGCTAAATCCGCTGCAAATGTTAACAAACTTAATAAGGCCAAAGGATCCAAGCAAGTCTGGGTCCTTAAAACTAATAATTAGTGGTCTTTGTGATTGCAGGGCAATAGGAAAAATATTCTAGTTCTGGACAGTGGATGTTCAGGACATATGACTGGAAATAAGGCCCTGCTATCAGACTTTGTGGAGAAAGCTGGCCCAAGTGTTTCTTATGGAGATGGCAACATTGGAAAAACATTGGGATATGGCAATATCAATCTTGGAAATGTCATAATTAAACAAGTAGATCTGGTCTCAAGACTTAAACACAACCTACTGAGTATAAGTCAAATCTGTGACAGAGGTTATCATGTTGATTTCTTTGAAGAACACTGTGAAGTTGTGAGTAAATCTAAAGGCAAAGTTGTTCTGAAAGGATACAGACGTGGTAACATTTATGAAGCTAAGCTTTTAACAAGTACTGATGGCTCTGCAATTTGTCTGTTAAGTAGAGCATCAATTGAAGAAAGCTGGAATTGGCAAAAGAAACTCTCTCATTTAAATTTCAACAATATAAATGAACTGGTCAAGAAAGATCTTGTGAGAGGATTGCCAAACACAGTATTTGCTCCTGATGGTCTTTGTGATTCATGTCAGAAAGCCAAACAAAGAAAATCTTCATTCAAGAGCAAGACTGATTCATCAATTCTTGAGCCTTATCATCTTATACATGTTGATTTATTTGGTCCAGTAAATGTCATGTCTATTGCAAAGAAGAAGTATGCGTTGGTCATAGTGGATGAGTTCACCAGATACACATGGGTGTATTTCTTGCACACAAAAAGTGAAACTGCATCTATCTTGACTGATCATGTCAAACAGCTGGATAAAATGGTCAAAGATTCTGTGAAAATTTTAAGGAGTGATAATGGCACTGAGTTCAAGAATTTGATAATGGAAGAGTTCTGCAAAAGCCATGGAATAAAGCAGGAATTTTCTGCTCCTGGAACTCCACAGCAAAATGGAGTTGTTGAAAGGAAGAATAGAACTCTCATTGAAGCTACACGTACAATGCTTGAAGAAGCAAAGCTTCCAACCTATTTCTGGGCTGAAGCTGTGCAGACTACTTGTTTTACTCAAAATGCAACACTCATTAACAAGCATGGAAAAACACCATATGAGATGGTGAAGAAAAAGAAGCCAAATATGAAATATTTTCATGTATTTGGATGCAAGTGTTTTGTTCTCAAGACTCATCCTGAACAGCTATCAAAGTTTAATCTAAAAAGCTGATGAAGGAATCTTTGTTGGATATCCACTTTCCACAAAAGCCTTCAGAGTCTATAATTTGAGAACAAAAGTGGTCATGGAATCTATCAATGTCTCTTTTGATGACAAGAAGATCACTGGTCTTAAAGATTTCGTTGACCATGATCAGCTGAGATTTGAAAATGAATACTCATATTCTGATACTGAAAATCCTGACAGTCTAAGTCCTGATACTGCAAACTCTGATGGATTAAACTCTGATGTTATTGAAACTGTGGTGACTACGTTAAAGGAAGATGCACCTATGCAGGGGGAGCATACTCAAGATCCTACCACATCTCAAGAAACATCCGAACATACATCTGGCTCTTCAAGTTCTGATTTGTCAAGTTCTGATAAGCCAAGTTCTGATAGTGCTAAAAATCTAAATACTAAAGAATCCAACTCAGATAGCATGGATCATGGGGGAGCATCCAGTTCTAGAGAAAACCTTCCATCTGCAAGGAAGTGGACAAAATCACATACACCTGATTTGATAATTGGAAATCCTGATGCAGGTGTCAGAACTAGAACAGGTACTTCAAATGAGTGTCTTTATAATTCTTTTCTCTCTCAGACTGAGCCAAAGAAAGTGGAAGAAGCTCTTCAAGATGCTGATTGGGTGCAAGCAATGCAGGAAGAGTTGAATGAATTTGAAAGAAACGAAGTCTGGACCCTAGTACCAAGACCAAAGAATAGATCTGTTGTTGGTACAAAGTGGGTATTCAGAAACAAAACTGACAGTGATGGCATAATTACAAGGAATAAGGCAAGGCTGGTTGCAAAAGGATATTCTCAACATGAGGGAATTGATTATGATGAAACATTTGCACCAGTTGCTAGGTTAGAAGCCATAAGGATATTTTTGGCTTATGCTGTACACAAAAAGTTTACTGTCTTTCAAATGGATGTGAAAAGTGCTTTTCTAAATGGAGAATTGGAGGAAGAGGTATATGTTGAACAACCTCCAGGTTTTGTAGATACCAAACATCCAGACTATGTCTACAGACTTGACAAAGCACTTTATGGACTTAAGCAAGCTCCTAGAGCATGGTATGAGACTTTAGCTCAGTTTCTTCTGGAAAGTAGATTCAACAGAGGGACAATAGACAAAATACTGTTCTACCTCAACCATGGAAAGGACTTACTTCTGGTCCAGATTTATGTTGATGATATCATTTTTGGATCTACAAATGACAAACTTTGCAAGAAGTTTGCCAAACTAATGCAGTCAAGATATCAGATGAGTATGATGGGGGAACTTAGCTATTTTCTGGGCCTTCAAGTCAAGCAGAATGAGGAAGGCACTTTTATTTATCAAACCAAGTACACCAGAAACCTGCTAAAAAAAATTTGGAATGCAAGATTGTTCAAGTGCATCCACTCCAATGGCCACTGCAACAAAACTGGATAAGGATACCGGTAAATCAGTAGATATTACTGTCTACAGAGGTATGATTGGCTCTCTACTCTATCTAACTGCTAGTAGACCTGATATCATGTATGCTACCTGTCTTTGTGCAAGATTTCAAGCAGATCCAAGAGAACCTCACATAACAGCTGTAAAAAGAATCTTTAAGTATCTTAAAGGGACAACTGCTCTGGGATTATGGTATCCTAGAGAATCAGATTTTAAACTAATAGGTTACTCAGATGCAGATTTTGCAGGTTGCAAAATTGACAGGAAAAGCACAAGTGGAAGCTGCTAATTTCTTGGAGGCAGATTGGTTTCTTGGTACAGCAAGAAACAAAAGTCAATTTCCACATCAACTGCAGAAGCAGAGTATATTGCTGCAGAAGCTGTTGTGCACAGATTCTTTGGATGAAGAATCAGTTACTGGATTATGGGTTAACATATTTCAAAATCCCTATTTACTGTGATAATCAAAGTGCTATTGCTATGACAGGTAATCCAGTTCAACACTCAATGACAAAGCACATCAGCATCAGGTACCACTTCATCAGGGAACATGTGGATGCAGGTACAGTGGAATTGCATTTTGTACCCACAGATCAACAGTTGGCAGATATCTTCATAAAACCATTATGTGAAGCTACTTTTACAAGATTGGTAAATGAACTTGGAATGGTTTAAGGTTCTTTCTCTAAATCGCTTAGACTTGTTCTGTGTTATCAGACTTTTATGTCCAGTATTTACAGACTTAATCTCATTGTGTATTCTGTGCTAATTGATAAATGTCTTTTAAGTACTGACTGTTGTCTGATCTCTGTTCTAAACTCTGATAAGTGATATGTCTGTTCTAGTACCTATTCAATCCTTGAGTGATAACTGTGCTAGATACGACCTAGTAGTCTTCAATAAACAAATGATTCATGGAAGAAGTAATTATTTCAGTGGAAATCTTATGACACTAGCAAATTCTGATAACTGAGCTTAGTTAAGTTCCTTGTATATCTTATTAATAAGTCACAAAATTAGAATAATGCTACTCATCTGTAAGTTCTGATACTAGTAAAACTGCTGAATGTACTAAGTGTTGATAGACCTCTCTTATCAAAAGAAAAAGCAAAAAGATCAAAGATTAAATCAGGTACTCCTTTGAGATCTAGAGTAAAAATGTGGAAGGGACGACCCAAGTGCATTGCTGGTATTAAGTAAATATGCATCAGAAAAGCTAAAATTTTCTTGGTGACTTTTCACACTCTATGATTACTGGAGAAATACTCTGAAAATAGCATAAATTCTGATAAACAGTCGTGACTCACTTACACTGAGAGCCACTGTAAAATAATTTCAAAAGATGCATAAAATTAGCACAAAACAGTTGAGGTGGACTCAAGCATAAACTCATTCTTGAGTAGGTTTTAGGACAATGACAGCTCTTTAGCAAAATTTTAGTTATGCCTTATTTCTAAGATGTACTGAAGAGAATCAGACTTTACTCTTTGTCTGTTTTTAGCTTAATGCACACACTAATCACTCCATCTGAATGATGAAAATTTCTGTGGTGGTCTATGTTATTTTAGATAAACAGTCATTGTGTCATTATTGCACAAATTCTGAGGACAAGTTCTAAGTTACACGTTCTGATGATTAAGTTCTGACGTCCATAACTCAGAACTTGTATGAGTATTTACTAAGATAGGCATTCCTTTTTCGAGTTAAGAAATTATGTTCTGATGACTGTTAAGTTCTGGTATAGGTCTAAGTTCTGATTTCT